>NW_010118213.1:0-87172 GCF_000699245.1 Pterocles gutturalis
GATTCTATGATTCTGTGATTCTATGTTATGCTGTTCAGAGGCTGGATGGGTGCAGAACTTGAGAGCCATTATTCGGAGAGGGCTTGTTTCTTTTAGACAAGTGTTGAGGTACGTACAGGATGGAAACTCTTCTTCCCCCTCTCTCAACATGATTGTGGGGACAAAATGAAGGCTGACAGTGCAGAAACACTTCTACTCACAAAGCCTAAACCAGCTGAAACATAAGAATTAACCTGGTATGCATCTTATCTATCCCTTTATTTTTGAGGCAAAATGAGCACAAACACATTGGTTCTCAAAGATGGGAATTTATACTCCAGCAAATAGCTGAACATTAATGACATTCAGCCTGTATGGAAGCATACATTTTATAGGAAACCACATTGGTTATGCTTGAGAAATCTTTCTAGGACGGCCACTGCCCTGAGACTTATGCATCTGCATAAAGCCTACTACTACATTAGAAACTAAACAGAATGGCCTGTCTCTCCCACGGTCTTAAGTTAACACTTTTCCTTTTGTCTGGGGCACCCTTTTTTAAACTTGAAATCCAATTGGCCAACACTTAAAGCCAATTAGCACGTGAGGAAAATAAACCACAGACCCCACTTCTATGTATTTCCCGGGCTGTTAGAAAGCCTAGTTAGCTCAAGGCATTAGCATAGCTCAGTATCGGTGGAGGCACACAGCAGAGACTAGTTGGCTTAAAGTATTAGACGACTGCGATAGCGTCCTGGCTGAGCAGCAGTGTTATTCTGGGCTCACAGCTGCCAAACATTCTTGACAGGAGATGAGGCAGATGTCCAAGGACAATCAAAGAGAGAAGAAAGTTTAAGCCAACGTTTGCCTATCTCATATTCTCTACTTGATCCTCTCCTCAAAGACAAGGCACAGCTGTTGCACTTCAAGGTCTATCTGGCTGAACCCGGCGACTCCTCCCTTTCTTCCTCCTGGCCTGCCTGAGCTTTCTGTGTGTTGGACTTTGGCAACCTACCAGACCTCATTAACTCCTAACAGGACAATTCATGACATTAAATGGGTCTTATTTAATCTTTTTTGTATGTGTGTGAGTATCCGAGAACAATTCTGCCGCATACTAATTGCATGAAAATGTGGCGGGTTATAGTTATGTGAGCGTTGCCCACCAGCCTACAAGGGATCACCCTGGGCCACAAGAACAAGCACGGTAACATTAACAAGGTGATTTGTTACAGCTGCGATGGCAAAGGTGAGACAAAAACAGCAGACAAAAGTAGTTCACAGACAAAGGCATCAAGAGGCTCGGTCATTTTGCTCTCACTGATGAATAAAAATACAAGAACCGTTGTGATAATGAACACAGTGAGTGATGGCAGGTTTATTAGTAAGAACAGAAGTGTCGTATCTATAGTTCCCAGCCCATCACAAGAATTTATCCTGCTCAGAACCTGCTCTCTGCAGCCCTCTTTTCTGGCTGATATTTTGATTCGGGGAGGGATCGAGCTCTTAGTCAGATTTTGTGATGCTCAGGTCAATTCGTTTTTTTTTTTTTTTTTTTTTTTTTTCTGAGTCCCACAGCAGCTCCTGTCTCACATGACATGGGACATGCATCTACCAGGAGGCCACATGAGATGGGGATGCCTCCAGTTCAGCCCCATAATGGCCATGTGATAAAGGAAGGGCCAGTGTGAATAGCCTTCAAATGCCTCCTTAAGGGAATATATAGCATTTTAGGATCCCCAAATTGGATGTCACTGACCTACAGGAACAGGCTTGGTGACAGAAAACTTGGGCTCTGCCACTAGTTTACTCTGTAGCCTTCAGCAAATCATTCACTTTCTTCACGGTTTATTCTGAGCCACTACACGGGAATAATAACATCTAGCTACACTTCAAAAGCACTGTGAGACTGTCAGAGGAAAGGAATTGGCTAACTTCAAAGTAGTACTATTATTAACTGCATACAGAACTGTGGAAAAGATGTAGCTGGCCAGTTTAATTCAAGTAGTCAGCTGAGGTTCCCGGTCCAAAAATATGGAGAGTTTGTTTTAGATTTTCCAAATGCTAGATTAAACAATACAAGTTTCTCAAAGAAAGATATCTTAATGTTTTGAGTTTTTAAAAATTTTTTACATATGGAGATTTTTTTGCACAGGCAGAGTTGCAACCGTGGGCAAATAGGGCATGTGCCATTTTGTTCCCGCAAATAAAGCTGCGATGAATTTGAATGAGCAATAACAAACATTTGTATGTCCATAATGCTGCAATTCTCCCTCTTCCTCAAATTTAGTAAAGAATCAGAATTCTGGACATCCGGCTGTTGTAGAAAACGTTACTTACCTGTTATTCATTCTACCTAGTGTTATTATTTGGTGTTATTATTCATCATGGATTTGTTTCATTCATCCTTTACAGCTTGTTTTCAGCATCGTGAACCATACACACAGGCACAGCCGCAGACACGCGGAGGCCACCACATGCTTGAAGCTTAGAAGTGCTGTTCTGATATGGTCGATACATCCTCTCCACGAGGTACAGGCACATGACTGGGATGGTTGAGTTACCACGGCTCCACCAGCTACCGCCCACTGGCTGAACCACAGCAACCCTGTGCACGGTCTTAAAGTACTACAACTTGTAAGTTAACACGTTTGCCTAGACCATGAAACTGGTTCTCATGCCTCATCTGGCAGGCAGTAACTGGTTAAATTGTGGTAAGTGGATCACTTTCAATTGTGTGACTATATCCATAACATAATCTGGGATTTCAAAGGAGCCTTGGGAACCAGCATCTCCCACTGCTTTCCTGTGGGCTTTGTGTGTCTCCATCCCTTAGGGTCTCTGTTATAATTCCTAGAATAAAATCATGTCAAAAACTATTTTGACTGTCTCCTAAATGTAATAAAAATATATCCCTGAAGAGTCATCAGTGCCCGGTCTCTGTGTGTGAAATTTAATTTTCTGTGTTGGGAGGAGGGGAATGAAAACAAACAGTGCCTTAAACAATGACATTGGGATCTGAATGTGCTTTGCCTCCCAAGCCATCCAAAATCTTACACAAAAGGATGCAAAGTGTTCCCAATTGCCTTCACTTCACTTCTTTTCTCACAGTAACTCCAATGGACTAAAGCCTTGGGCTGAGAGCAAGTTTATGACCACAGCAGCGGTTAAATTCCCTCTCCAGCAGCCCTTCTCCATCTCCCTCAGACAGCAGTTTGGATTTCTGGTGGCTAGATATCTCTGAGAGGGCAGTGCCATTTCTGCCTTTCTCTTTAGCATGGAGCTAATGGACAATCTCGAGCTCACCAGGAGCTTCAGGCACAAATGGGAGGATGTGTAGGGGGGGAAGGGTCTTGTTTGTCATGATTTTAGGGACCAGGAAGTGCTGGTTTGATGCTATGGTACAGGAGAGAGGATGTTAGACACTGGTGTGACCTCCCTGGGATGCTATATGCTCAGGGTCCCAGGAAAATAAACAAACAACCCACCAGGAAACCTCATGAATTAAGGGCAAGAAAAGCAGCATTGCAATAAAACTGATGCATGTCCTACCCTGGCAATCAGGTGGGAAGAATTTGTGTGCAAAATTTTTGCCCGACTTTCAGCTGGCTGAGGGAAGACCAGCTTCACAGCTACGGCCACTCTTTGCACAAGGCGAAGAAGAATTTGGCAGCTGAAGCCCCATCCTCTCACATTCATTAAAAACCCCATTTATTCCATGTGATTTAGTGCTATGAGGCACATTAAGATGCAGCAGCTAACTACTACTTGAAAAGTTGCTTAGGTCTATGCTGCTGAAGATATTTAGGCACCTAAGCTGCTTCAGAAAGATTTTTCAAAAATGCCAGGATGATTCATTCCTATTAATTTCAATAAGAGGCAGTTAAATGGTGCATTTATTTGTCAGTGTCTAACTGCTTAAAAATTGGATGGTGCTGACTCCAAAGATTTAGGAGCCCTGGCTCTTCACCAGAGCCAAAATCCAGTGAAGCAACGATCATTCTCCTTGTTCAAAACTCCCTGTATTTTTGGGGCTATTTCTTATGTCTACATTCTCTTACTGCTGTTTCCTCTCTAAAGGTGGCCGTATTTCAGTGCTTGGGGAGGAATTTGCTGTGTACATATGGCCAGACCACACTTAGGGCCTTTCAAATGTAAAAGAAAGAGAAGTCACCCTGTGACTTCATGTCCACCATCCCTCAGCCCAGGCGTGGCTCCCTATGAGTCCCTACAGTAAGAGTGGCTTGATGGGATGCATGTTGATGATACATGAAGTAAAAATTAAATACTGTCACTTTTTACACCCAGACATAGTTCCTGGGGTTGCCTGAATGATATCTCCTGGCACCTTTTGGGCTGGGCTTTCAAGTCATCAGCAAGCATCCAGTGATGGCTCTGGAAAGGGCAAAGCTCTGCACACAGCGTGTGGTAAAGGGGAAAGGGTTGGGAGAAATCTCAGCTGCTGGTTTGGCTGGGAAACATTGGTTAGGGGCTATGACTCTCTCTCTGGAGAGTGTCCCAAGGCTGGGAGCCAGCAGCCTGGGGTGGTGAGCCACCAGGCTATGTCACTCTTGTCTTGTGAGGGCACGACATGAAATTAATGCTTTCCAAGAGGAGGAAAACTCCGTGGCTGTCCCTGCAGAAGGGCATACATCCCAGTCCGCCAGCAGCAAGGCTGTCTCAGGTGTCTTTCCTTGCAGAGACAGCAGGGGAATGCAGGCGGGGGGGATCAGACCTGCATTCGGTTGCACTGAGTCGGTCAAGCAGAGTGAAACACAAGGAAAATCTTTCTTCAGGTCCCCAGCTGAGTTCGCCCTGACACTACCCCACCTTGTTGGAGGGAGGCAAGAGTCTGGTTACTATGAGCACTTTTTGTTCATTAAACTTGAGCTGCAAGAACTAATTTGCCTTGTGGGCAAGCTTGCTGGATACAAAGCTGTGCGTTGTCCCACTTGCACAAGCTGTCTCTGCGGGTGCTCGCCCAGCGCTGGGCATGGGCAGCACTTCCAGCATCTCAGAGGTGGCAAAGGCATCGTCTTGGCTGGCCAGCAAAGTGAGATCCCGATTTTCCTGGCCTGGTGCAAGAGCTTTCTTTTGAAACACAGCAGCGCTTTGCATTTGCATTGCTATCGTCTCCCTCACCTGAATTTTTTTGGCGCCAATGTGGGTTGCAATGATGAGTGGTGTATTTTATCACGGAAGACCTGCTGCTCCTTTCAAAGGGCAAGCCTTGGGATGACCCTTCCTGAGGCTCTGCAGAGCTGCCTCCATAAGGGCTTACACCTACCGTGGGGGCCAGAGCCCAGCAGCTAAACGCACTTTTGCAGGGAGGCCAAGCTTGGGCAGACCCATCCTTTTAAACCCAGATGGCAGTAACTTTGAGACCAAAATCTCTCATTGCCCCACGGAGAAAGAGCAAAGGGAAGTTTACAAAAGGCCCATATGTGGCTGAGTCATTTTAAGCAGCTCAGGTATAGACACACCTCCTCCTTATCCAGAAACCTCCTCAGGGAAAGAAAGAAAGACATATGTTTGGCCTCTGCAGCAAGCTCTTATCTTGGCAGGAGAAAGCTATTGGTGTTCGTGTTTCACATTTCTGGCGCTCAAAACAAGTTCTGATGTTTAAAATGAGGCAGCGGTGGAACCTGTTTTAAATATGTAACAGTCTCGGGAAGGAGCAGTCTAATCACTTCATTATCCAACACAGCAGAAAATGGTTTGAAACCCAAACTTGGGAGAGGGGGCTTAGAGGAACCTTCCACAACAAGACATTGCCAGCATTAACCCTGGTATTTATTGCTCATTTTAACTATGGTGCACAGCAAGCATTTTCTCAGCCTCGCATTGCAAGAATATATAATTCATATGCTTAATATTTAGCCTCGGCTCTCCTTGCATATGTTACAGTGCTGGAGACTGTTTGTGTGTTTGCTATATATCAGTTGACACCTCTGTAAAATCTTTATATTGAATGCCTTTGGCAACTATATGCCAAATAATAGCATTACCATTTGTAATTTTCTTAGCTGCAGCTTTCCTGTAAGCTTTGCTCTATGCATTACAAGTAGGAAGGACTTAAAGAGCTTTATTGGTTCTCAAGTCTTACTAATGACCTTTCCACACTTTTGTAAGTCAAAATAACTTTTTTTTTTCTCTTCTCCTTGTGCATTTTCAAGTTAAACTGCAAGAGCTTCTAAGAAAACAAGTCAGAGAAGTAGATAACCACTGCTGCTGCCCCTGTTTTAACTCTGTCCCTCCTGTCTTACTTCCCAGCCAGAGTCCCCTGGTGTCACCTTCGGATTTTGTTCTCTCTTGTCTTGCAGATGCTTTTTTTCCCTTACTCTTGTCTTCAGGTCTGCTCATTATATGAGGTATGCTGGTAAAAGAAATAGAAAAGACGCCGGTGAAAGCTGGGGGCCTGGTGGTGCTAAGCACTGTGCAAAGAACACAAAGGCTGTCCTTGCTTCAGGACCTGCCGTGGAGGATTTAGACAATATGCCGCTGGGGAATAAATCAATAAATGGGAAGGAGAGGAGATATGTTTATACCTGTTAATGATTATGTGGGGTTTCAATAGCCATGTTATCTGCTTCTTTTTATAAATCCTGCTTGTTTTCACCTAAAACATCTCAACACTTCCCTGAATCATAGGTTTTTGTTTTGTTTGTCCTGGGCAATGTCTTGTCCACGCTGGGCTGTGAACTTCTCAGAACCGGGCCCGTGTGCTCTTCTTGTTTAGTTAGCACCTGGTACATTTACGGGGTTGTATATTTGCTTAATAAAAATAAATAACCAGCAGAAGTTTGAAGCTCACAATTACTCCAGACGCAGCATTTTCCTTATTGCTTTGTCTTGTGGAAAACAAAGTACATTTTATCCTACTTTTATCATGTAGCTTATGTGGTACTTTTCATTTTGATGTATGGCACACTTTCTAATGTGTCTCCCCTCATGTCTCTTTATTACTAAAGTGTTTCGGTGGAAAAGTATATTACAAACAAATAAAGAACTTGCAGCTACTGTCACTAGAGTAGCAAGAGAGCCATAGCACAGGCTAGCTGCATCCATTCCTTACAAAGCCTTATTCAGGACTTTCTGATTGTCTTTTTATTTTAATGAACATCTCTCTGAGATTTCTCCTGGTAAATTTTGCTCTCCAGCTCTTGTTCTCATAGATCCCTCCAAAATTTGAGGCAGTTCAATGCGTCTCAGAAGCAAAAGAAAAACTGAGTTTGTTTCCCCAAAAAATGAAGGGTTGGATCTCGGTGAAGGGAAAGGAGAAAGAGCAGAGAGGCAGTGGAGAGGTTCTGGGCTCTTGGGTTAAGTCTGCTGCTACTTTTTCAGGGAGGGATGGGAACAGTGGCTACTGCTGCTGCAATGGAATCATAGAATCACAGAATGGTTTGGGTTGGAAGGGACCTTAAAGATCATCTAGTTCCAACTCCCCTGCCATGGGCAGGGACACCTTTCACTGGACCAGGTTGCTCAAAACCTCATCCAGCCTGGCCTTGAACCCCTCCAGGGATGGGCCACTTTTTTCCCCCATGATAGCTTCCAGTCCAGATACCAATATTTCCCCTGGTCACATGCACAATGAACATGACTTTCTAGGGCTCTGAAGGCAAACCAGCCACCAGTCATGGTGCAGGTTGGTACCTGCAGTTCAGGCTCAGCCTGTTCTGAGTTACTGCTACAGAAACCCAGGTTCAGCCTAGGTTTTGAAACAAGCTGAGACAAGAAACAAGAATTTGGAAATCAATGCAATTGTGGAGTGTGGATTGCTGGTTGTGGGGAGCTGGACAGACAACTGTGGCTGGTGTTACTTGAAATCTGGTCCAGGCATGATGATGAGATGACCATTGCTAGCCACTGCCTAAGAAGGCCAATGAAACCAAGTTTAAACGCATCAAACTTTCTTTGTCCAGTTAGGAAAGAGAGAAAGGCAAAATCATGGCTCAAAAATAGCACCTGCAAGCCTTCATTAGTACCACAAACCTGTTCTTGGTAACTTAATAAAGCAGCGTGGGCAGGAGGGTGCAGGCTGCCAGCGCTGCTGCAAACACAAGCAAGCTCTGTGTTCAATAAGGACAGGATCCCACCCCACCCCCTGCTCTCTGCCATCACCTTCCCTCTCAAAAGCCGCGAATGCGCCTGAGGTTGTTTTACACTGGCTGGGTTGTACATGCAAAACTCTGCGACAAGCCTATTAAGAGTGTGTTAAATTACAATACTTCTGTTTAGGCTCCTTCACCGAGATGCGGACGCTAACTTACGGCAGCTGCTGGATGACAAACCTACAGATGAATTGAGGAAGCAAAGGAAAATGGAGAGTATGGCATGGCAATTCCTTTGGGCAGGCCAGAAACCTAGGAATATTTGTGTGTTTGTTTGTTTTTAAGCATTTGCTAGGAAAATAAAGCCATAAAAGAATGCTTTCAGTTACGTCCTTTCTGCTCCCTGTCCCAGACCGATTGTGTGAAAAAGCAGCTTTGCCATAAACAGATTTTACTATATCAGAGTCAAATTTTACTACATCATTATAGGACTGTTCCACTGGGTAATATGACTGGCCGCCCTATCAGAAGACCAGTGCTAATGCTGTAGTGAAAACATGCCATCACACTTCCCCCATAAAAACTTTTATTGTATCCCAGTGCACATTAAAAACAACACTAACTGCATTAATACATTGTAATTTACTTTTGTATTATGGAGCAAATGACAAACCTAGTGCTAATGAGGTCATATTTTCCATTACCCCAATGCAAACTCTTGGTTAATCCAGTCCTCGGAGATTTCCATTTGGAACTCAGGCACACTCGTGTGTGCACACGCGTGCACAGACACACACACTGTGCATATGCTGGAAAGGGGTTCTTCCGTTGTCAAATGTGGTGATAGAACATGATTTCACTTTCAACTGCTGCTTTCAAAACAAACATTTATTTTTAATTGCTCTGACATTTGCATTGTGCTCACAAGGCATTCTTTAACCCAAAAATATACAAACATCCCCATCGCCAGTGGTGTTTCTTACTTGTGAGGCCTCTTTCACACTGTGGTGAACAGAAATGCAATTCTTCTGTGCTGCAGAAGATGAGGCTGAATGGATTCTTTAGGGATTGCTTACATTTCAAGTGCAATTATTTAAGAAGCTGCAAGCTTTCCATTTTATTTTGTCATGAGCTGAATGTTAGAAGAAAACTCATTTCTCCAGAGATATGGATGATTCTTTATTTCTAAACTTCCTGTGGTGTTTTCTTAATGATGCTATTAAATGATTAAGCTTTGCTTTTATAAATTAAATCACCAAAATGAAATCATTAAGGCTTTCTCAGTTTTATTAAGCGTAGTTATTTGCCATCATGTGTAAATTCACTTAAGCAATCATCTACACTATCTGCTTTAAAATTGTGTTGGCAGCACCACGGGGAAGTCAGTTCAGCATAGTGGATGGCAATACCTGTCTCTCCTCATTTCAGAAAGCTCAAAATACGCTAACGAGAGGAAAGGTTGTGTTTATAGGAGAAAGGCAAACTGATGCCAAGGGCTCAGGGAGGGACAGATCGCACAGCCGTGTGCTGGAACCCATCTTTGGTGGGCAGTTACCCCACCTCTGCGGCTTGCTGCCATGCAAATGGTAACACTGGGTTACGCACAGGTGCAACCTCTTCCCTCCCAGGTGATATGGAATTGGGGGCTCCATCAGGTCGTGTTAGTTAGCAAATTGCTTTGTCTTTATTTTCCCTCCAGTCCCTTCCCTTCTTCTCTATCAGTATCTCTGCTCTATTTGTTCTTGCCACATTTTACTCTCTGCTCTGCTGATGAATTAGTCTGTTGCTCAGGGAGAAAATTGATCATCGCTCTTACAGAAGTTGCAAGACAAGTTATGCTTAGTTCAGGCTGTGGTATTTTGCTAGCCCATGCTAGGATAAGAAATAGATGGTACTGAGTATATAGATTTGATCTGCAGCTGCAGAATCTAAACCAGAGGCTCTCACTGATATTTACATTGAAAGCCATTCCCTTTAGCTCTTAAAACCATTCTACATTTTTAATGATGTTTTATCAGAGAGGTTTTATTTCTGGAGAGGTTAAAGGGAGAGAGGATGATGTTCAGTGACTTAGGAACTAGTTTCAGGGTGCAGGAAAAACTGTATTTCTGTTATCTCGGACTGTAAGCTGTGGATGTTGTAAGGATGAAAGTAGTGAGGCAGCCTCGTGTGATAATGGAAGTATCATGAGTACTTTTCCACATGTGTGCCTAAGACAGGTAGGAATTATCCATAGCAAAGCAACTGAGGAAGGTGTAGTTTACTCTGCTACAGTGGAATAACTTAATTGTCTTCTCTTGGAGCTGTGAAGGGACAAATTCCTGCCCTGGCTTCACATGGAGCGGGTTTTGTTGATGGCTGTCCCTTCTCTTGTCACTGGAGATGATAGAGATAACGGGGAGATGGGGTAATTGGGTTTGGCATGTGGTCAGAAGTACATGTCACAGGGAGAATGTGCCTCTAGAGTGATCAAACCTCTGTCAATCGTGGGCAACATTTTTTTTTTTTTTAACTTACTGAAATAATTAAATATAAAAATAAGGAAGAATCAATAGTGGCTTTTCCCCTCCTCATGTTGTGAAGCGGTGCTTTCTGCTGTTCAGTTTCAAACTTTAGCTAGTAAATATTTCCAAACTCCACTCTGCATGTTGTCACTTTACCAGCTTGTTGGCAAATAACCGAATAAGTAAACATTTTCTATTATCTATTTAAAGTATTTTCAGAAAAGGAGTAACCATGATTCTTCGAAAACATTCCTGAGCGGATTATGTCCACTTGCCTAAATTTGCAATGGCAGAAGGCAGTAAAAATAAAGTTGAAGGAATTTCAGAATAGAAAAATCATTCTGAACAAAAAGTCAGTGTTTCAAACCTGCTGAATGCAACTTTTTATATCCTCAGATTAGTTTATCTGTTGCTCTTCTCTCAGCCAACAGTTTGACAAACCTGAGACATTTGCAGAATAATTTAGTATTGAGAAACCTCATTATTTTTTGGTACTGTTGAATCATTTTGTTATTCCTGATGAAGAAATTTTGGGTGTCATGGGCCTCATCAGGTTAAGATTCTTCATCTGAGTTTTTTGCCTGTTTTCCTTCTGCATGTTGCTTATTTACTCAGATTTCTCAGGAAGCCAAGCACCCAGAAGTAAAGAAATACTTCTCAGATGATGGTAATGCTAATAAAAACCAATTTGCATTATATATATATTTATGTATGTATGTATATTTATTTGGTACTTATACGCTGTTAACACGTATCTGCTATAACTGTAAAATACTCTGAAATATATGAAGTGCTTTTAAATTTCATGTGGAAGCATATTAAAACAAATGAAAGTCAGTAGTAAATCTGGGACAATGTTATTGAAAACCTGATGCAGATATCTCTGTTCTTCGCAGAGAAGCCTTTCTGTCATACTTAGAATAGTTTTGGCTGAATTTTCAATGAAAGAGTTTAAACTGTAGGAACAATAAATTTTTTGCCTTGACAGAAAACATTGTTATATAGACAAATAACTGGCATGCCAGTAAATAAATGGAGCACATTTTCCAAACATCAATAGATGCCTGAGCAAAAGCCATTTTAACAAGAACCGATTTTTTTTTTTTTTCCTTGTGTGTGCAGTGGCTCCTGTGTGGTGTTTGGAAAATGTACCCATATGTCTACTCACAAATAATGTTCACCTGCAAGGAAATGCACACCAGGTTTATGGATGCTATTGAGTATTCCCAGTCCTACCACTATGAATAATGATGCTTACATGCCCTCGAACATGAGAAGTGCTCATCTGAATGCACCAGGATAGCCTGACGTACAGATTGTTGACATTATTTTTTAAACAAGTATTCCCAGCTGGAGTTGACGGTGTTATCCCTGCCGTGCACCGGTGGAAAGAAGAGTTTTGGGAACTTAGCAGAAAACCAGTCAGCTAATTCTGGGAGTTTGCACCAAAGTATTTGGGGGAGAGCAGTGAGGCTGAAGATTTGGATTCCCCAGGGTAGGCAGTTGCTCACTGCTTGTCAGCAGGGTCAGAGAAGAGCTGCAGGGCCTTAGGCAAATATCTTTGGCTGCCTGTTGCCTCTTTTTCCCCATTTGTAATAGCTGACTAGGTATAATTATGTATCTGTTGCTTTAGAAGATGAATTAGTTCATATCTGCAAGGCAGGTGGAGTGGGGTGGGGGGGGGAAGCAAGTTACCTCTGGTCTACTCATTCCTCTTTTTACTAACTGCCCCTTTAAATGGTTTAACTTTTCTAGAAGAATAAGAAATGCAAGCTCGTGTTTCTTCCTGACATACATCGTTGTTCTGAGCATTAAAACACCATCGACCTTTTGAGCAAGGTTGACCAGGGTGAGCCAAAGTGATACAAGAGACAGTGGGACTGTTCCACACCAGCTACAACAGGTAGCAATTTGCCTTGCTGAGCCTACATCCAAATTTCTGCTGCGGATTCGAGCCCTGAATCGCATGTTGCTAGGCGGATACTATTTTCAAACATTTAAAGAAAGCTTTTTGAGTGTAATGTGCACTTCTCTCCTTCAACATTTAAAGACTGCAGCAGTGGGAGAGGCATGCGGCATCTCTGTAAAAGCCTGAAAGCTGATGAAATCTCTGTTAGATCTGTTATCTCCCAATGCTTTAAAGGTCTTCAGCTGGGAGATTAAAGAACAAGGTTACTGTGACAATTTGTTTACACGCAGGGAGAGATTAAGATCTCGTTGAAAAGGAATAAAAATAACATCATCTTGAGCTGTCACAGCATGAGACCCATTGTAATCAACACTGGTCTGATTTCAGGGATAATTTAAGACCAATTTATTATCTTAATTAAAAAAAAAGGAAGGGAGAATTCAGTGCTTCAGATGCCAGTTGGACTGCTAAAACACCATGCCTCTGAAGTATCTACATTTTACAGTTAGAAACTTTAAAGGTGTTCTGAAACGGAAGCCAAAATCAGATGATACAAACATTTGAGTCTGGCTTAATAAGTATTGGCTTAATTATACAGTTAACCACAGAAAAACAACCTCAAAATTCCCAAGCGCCCTAAAAAAATTAACACAGAAAGCATTGCTTCTCAACATCTGTTTTGACCCCATATGGCAAGCAGTGGAAACAAAATAAATATATATGCAGAACCCCCTTCGATTATGTGGCATGCATGTGTTTTAGCTGTTTAGTTACAATAATAAGATCATGCTGAATATTCCTGATAACTGCTGTTCTTGAAATTCAAAATCACTGAGTTGCTGGTATCCAAATAAATGCACGAGCAATTCAGAGTTCAGAGAAAGGCTTGCTGGGTTTCACAGGCATTTGATATCTACCACTACTCAAAAAAGAGGCTATTTCTACTTTTTAATCCATGTAAAATAGAGAAATCCATAGCTCTTCAAATAAAATGCAGGGGGAAAAAAGAAGACGAAATGGATTTGCCTGGCCTGTTTTTATGGTGCTTTTGCACTTGTTTTTTAGCAAACATTCAAATGGTTATTTCTATCTTGCATGCTCTCAAAAAGCGATTTTAAATTTGTTTCTCATGATCATGCACCCTTGGAAGCTGATGATACAAGTTGCTATATGCTCATCCAGCTGGTGGAAGAAGATCAGGTGACTCATACGACAAAGCTCCTGGCACAAATAACAAATTTTAAAAGCAACTAGGGAAAAAAAAAAAAAGAAAAAAATTTACCACAAAAGTATCTCTTAAATAGAAATTGAATCAACTCTGGCAAACTGGAAGAGTGTTTTCAGACATTTCCCTCAGAGAAAAAGGTGGGATGGGGCAGATGAATTACTCACGGTAATTTTCCCAGCACTTGTGTGTCCTCAGGTCTAACCCACTGGACCACCCTTGGAGATTTTGTGAACCATTCCAAGCCTCTGAAACAGATGCAGGTTAAGTAGAATGCTGAATCCATGAGCACCACAGCCAGAAAAAGGGGTTAGCTCGTGAATTCTCACCTAGATACAAAATGAGAAGGACCAAAGGTGGTTTTGGGTAGGAACCTGCTGGATCCCAGTGCACCAAGGCAGGCAGACTGTCTCATCTTCTTCCAAAAATAAAAACTTCATAGCATCCTCAAGCAAAATGCTCCGGTGTTTCACTGCCCACAGCTTTAAGAAGTTTTACCTAGGGAATGATTCAGATGCCTAAACACAGGTCTCTATGGCCATTTAAAATCTCTTATGGTATCTTGCCAAGTCTACAGCCTCAGCACAAAGGTACAAGCCTCCCACAAGTCCCTTGTCATATTTGCCAGCCTGCCTTGGATATCCTTAGGTCCTTAAATTGACCCTGAATGTTTGTATATAGGCACCTGAGTTTTCCCCCTAGCCTGAATCCTTCTTGCTGTAAACTCAACTCTTTGCTTTCTCACCTAGTCAATACGGCTCGGGAGGATAGATTATTTCCCTCTTTCATCTTTTAAATTTCTGAAGACCCTCAGTTAAAACAATTGTGTTCATTCAGTCTCTCTTTTTTTCACAGGCCAAATACCCTGGAGCTCTCATCTTTCTGCTCTCCCTCGAAACCTGGCCCCAGCCAGCCCTGCATGGGCTGAAGGTCATTCAGGAGTCCGGCAGGCGATACCGCTGCTTATACCTGCTAATATCATTTTTGCTTTGTCCACAACATCATAACAGTATTCACTCCTCTTTAACTTCAGATCTGCTCATCTCTTCACATCCTTTAATGAAGAATCACCACCTTGCTGGGCTCCCTCTCTATCCATGTACCTTATTCCTACCCAGACCTGGACTCTGAAGTTGCCCTTAGGGACTGGTACCCTATTTTTTTCCAGATTATTTTTCCAATTTATCAAGACCTCTTTGAACTTCTTCCTTTCAGTGAGCTGGCTGCCCTCCGCAGCTTGGTGGGCTCTGGACATTTAATACACATATTCTTTATTTCACTGGTTTTAAAGAACACGGTCTGAGGACAGAGCCCAAGGGACCCTCCTCTGTATCACTTTCCATTTTGACCCCTGATACCTTACCCCTGCAACCCCCATGGTTCCAATACACTTTTCTACATGGTCCTTTTATTCACTTGCCCTACTCAGAGAGTAACTTTCCTGGAGATTTGGGGTGTGGTGGAAAGGCACAGATTTCAAAGCAATATGTCATTTTACCCCAACAGAGGATCTGACTGTTTATTTCCCCTTTTCCATTGAATTCCTTTGTCCTCTTGCCCTGCATATAAAGGCAATATGAATAACCTCGAGCCATGTGGAGGGGGAGGTTGCTGTGACTCACACTGCCATGCTTTTTTGTTCCCCTTTTGGTGCTGTATTGCCTAGTTCATGTCCTCACTCCTGGCTCTCACCACAAAAGGCAGCAGCAATCAACCAAACCTCCGAATGAGTAATCTGCTCACAAAGAGCCCTTTGAGCGCACAAAGTAGTTGCAGGGAGGAAACGTCCCACTGGGGAACCAGGTGGACAGCAAACATTCGCTTTCCATTACAAATGAGTTCAAGGGAAATGGAGTCACCCCAGCATGGGATGCCAAATCCATATCCAAAGCTACTTCCCACCATCCAAGCCAAACATTCTTCCCTTTCTCTCCCTCCCCATCTCTCCTCCTTGTTTACAAACACGTTTACAAGTACTTGATAGGTGACCTTATTTACTTAGTAACCTGTGGATTCATTTATCTTGAAATTAGCAGGTAATGAACTGGAAACCCTCAACAACCCTCCCACTAATTAACATGATAATAAGATTGTTTTGCTACAGAGGTACAATTAGCATGTATGAGCTAGAGGGGTAGAAAGATCAATAAAATGTCTGAAGGGTACTAGGAACCAGCTTCAAGAAGAGAACAAAAGGAGAGAGCTTTATGGGGTTACAACAGCAGCAGCAACTTAGAGGCCCAGTGCTTTAAAGATACTCAGAGTAGTGTCTGTCTTTCCATTACATAGCCTGCAAGTAAGCTTGGAGGAGCTACCTGTATTGTATACTGCTTCTTGCCATTCAGAGTAGATTAAGCACGTAGGAGGTTTTCTAGCCAATATGTTCAAAAATGTGGAGAGGAAAAAAAAAGGCTGGGAAAAAAACTAGAACATATCTATGGCATCTGTCCATAAAAATAATGCAGGTGTTAGATGGTGAAAGGGGATGGTGTAGAGTCACTTACTGCACATAATCATGCAAGGACTTCAGCATGTAGTTGAGAAACCTCTCTTTGCTGTTCAATTGACTTTAAGGAGATTGCTTGGGTAAGTAATGCTTAAACATAAATCTTTGCAGCATCATGATCTTACATAGGGAACTGAACGGGAAATGGCAAGAAAAAAATGCACAACAGTTTTAATAGCCACTTCTTGCTAAGCTAGCTCAGTTTGGCTGAAGAGAGTTTCAGAAACTCCCATGCAAGTGTGATGGGCAGGTGGAGAGAGGTAACTTTGCCAGCCAGGGATGTTTGTCTCCTCAAAATCCCTGGATAGGTGGAAGAAAGCTGTGCCAAAGCAGGGGTATTCTTCCCTCAAGCAAGGAATATGAAGGAAACAGGACCATTTTGCTTTTCTACATTCATAGTTGTTTGTCTACTAACATATCTCCATCTACGTAGGCTGAGTCCAACACATCCATGGCATTGTTAGGGGAGAGGAGAGAAACACAGCTGAGATCCAAGATATGGCTGGAATCAAACATGGCCTGGGAATTAGTGGGCTAATGGGGAAGAAAGGGTATGGATCTACAGCCTTGCTAGTCCCTCTATATCCTGTGAGTGAATCCACATCCAATTATTGAAAATAAAGTATAGAGTAGCACTCTAGCCCTTGGTGTGCTGTCTGATGTTGGGCTGGAGAGCCAGCAAGCTGTACTACTGCCCTTTTATGCACATATTGCTGGATAAATCAAGAACTCTGGCTTTCAGCTTGGAGAAGGAGCTTGGTTTAAATCTCTGCAGGTCTCAGCAAAGCTCAATAGGATTCTTTAATTTTTTATAAGTTCCCATAAGTATTGGCTCCTCTACATTAAGCCATATTTTTGCCCTAGATGACTTGGGAAATGAGATCATTCACAGTCGCTTGACGTAAATGGTGGGTGCTGAAGGCTCAAATCTGGCCCCAAGCTCTTTAAAAAAAAAACCCCACATCTGTCCTCCCCAGCTGTACTGACGCCTTCTGTCACCTCCGAAACTTTACATTGCACAGCACATTTCAGCACAGACACTGACGAGGAATTTGGGATAGTCGTGTCTGGAGTACAGTCTTCAGGTAGCACTGATGCTTCCTGTGAATATTTTACCGTGATTTTCAAATGAATGTTATGCATCAGTCGTTGGAGTTCACAGAATATTGTCTCCTGGCATTCTTTAGAGCACGAAAGAAGAAGGAAAACTATTAATTACTTTTGATTGACGTTTTCCATTTGTGTGTGTGTGTGTAGGGAGGGGGTTGTTGTGCATTTTTTTAATAGAACCTCAGGTTTGAATTGGGTAAACTGACACCTTGCAATCTGATCTGACAGCCCTGCTTTGTGTGGGAGTTTGTACGACTCCAAAATTTCAGCTGTGAGACTTTCTGCGTGAGCAGTCATTTTATTAGAAGTTTTGACACCTCTCCTAGCAGGGATCAGTGCCCGCTGTGTGAACGGAAACACCGAAAAGAGCATTGTGTGATGCAGAGTGGGAAGGGAAGAAAAGAAGTTCTGTACCGAGCAGCTGAAATTATCTCAGATAATAATAGTGGGACACTGGGGGCCATCCCACAGTAATTATTGCCATGGGTATATATTGTTGTTTAAAAATCACAGATGCCCACACTGTTTTGGTACGTTCTGTTTCTCCCTCTGAATCTGCCTGTTTTGTGTTATTTTGGGTTTAACTGTTTATGATTTTTTTATTGGAAGAGGGTGGCAGTATCTTTGTTTTGTTCCAACTTTGTGGTTTGAAATTTGCAATAGATTTGTTGGTGCTGGGCTCTGAAACGATTGTCTGTACCTGTGTGGAGTACAGCAGCTACCTCGGGTAGTCCAGAACTTGTTGGTGCTATGGATGGTGCCCCCCTCTGCTGCCACTGATGGGACTGAGGAAAGGGGAGAGACAAAAAGGCTCTGTTTAGTACACAATTTTGTATTTCTGAAATAAAGAAACCCTGGCAGGACTTACTAGAAGTGTCCTGCCTCCGTGTGGGGTGCAGCTGGTTAAAGGTAGTTGGCCAAGTGAAAAATACATCAAGAAGAGGCTGATTTCAGGAAGCAATGGGAAACACTGGGGTCTGCCTCAGGAGGAGAGGTGTGCAGGGACTGCACCTCAGAGGACTGATGCAGACCCTGCAAACCCTGTCTGCTGTTTTCACTTTGTCCCAGTCAGCTAAAAGGGTGGGTTTGTGTTTGCTTGAATGTGATCTTGGGTGGGAAAGTCGTGAGACTCAGTTATGTCTGAAATTTCCTGTCTTTCTATCATGTCCCTGCTATACCTTTCCCATTAACTGGGGGGCTTCTCGAACAAATTTAGGGCTGGGGAGACGGAAAACAAAACCTGATCAATTGTAGAAACTAGGTTTTGTGGGGAGAAAGCAGGCTGATTTATTTTTTTTTTTCCCCTGCTCCTACTCACCTGCCCTCAGATAGGTTGATAAATACCTGCGGAGCATTTGCTAGAAAAGTTCCTAGGAGTTCATTGTAATGAGTAATCCTTCTGGCCTAGATTTGTATCTTCCTTGAGAATAGGTGTAATTTTAGATCTGCTTTGCAAGCTCTTTTTTTTTTTTTTTTTTTCTTTTCCCCCTTTTCTTTCCAATACTCCTCAGTACAATAGGAATCTTGTCCCATGGTGTGAAGCCCCTGCAGAGTTATAAAATTGTGTCACCTTCCCTGCCTCCCTTATAAGTTACTCTATGTGACACTATTAAAAAGAAAAACCACAGGATCTCCTGGGATCAAAACAATGTCCTGTTGTTATCTTAACACCACTCCGTTTGGCTTTTTTGGCTTTTACCTTTCATTTCCTATGGCTCTATGCAAGCAGAGCTTGCCTTGCATTGTGCTTCGTTCCACGCATGCATTTTCTCAGAGAAGATGCTTTTATTTCTGAAAGATGTGCTGGGTGGCCAAAGGTTTCAGATTTCTTCAGCAGGGATTCATCTCTTCCAAGAAGGGGGAGGTTGGAGTGAACAGGCCAGCTAAGAAACTTTCATCTCTGTGCAAGAAGGGAGGAGAGACTTAGATGCTCATCACTTCCTCAGATGAAGATTTAAGCTCAAGTATTAACTAATAAACTCCCTGTCCCGTGGGAGTTGAGACAGGGTGTGTGGGGGAGGGAATGGTTTGAACACGTGTGAGTTTCCCACTTTGAGCAGGAGTTTTGGTGGCCTGGAAAATGTAATGTGTTTTTCCTTGCAGATGCTCTGGAGTGTGACTCACAAGCCTTTGCGGCTCAGATGGTTTTGCAGAATGAGCTACCAACAACCCTTTTGTCCTTCGCGTGATATTATTGAATAAGCTCAAGGTAACTCATACCTCAGAGCAACCCACCATTGTAAGTAAATTGCTGCAATTGATGTTTTCACACTTATTTTACATCTGTTAACAGCAGCAGAATTTACCTATGCAAGAACAGGTCCAGAATACATCTACACGTTACACACCCTTAAGTCTATTTGAATGTGTGATGTGTCCAGTTGCATTTTCTGTGTTACACGTTTCTGCAATGTGGTTTTATTCGTAACAAGAAGATCCTGCTATTATATGTCATTATAACTTGAGGATGAAACTCTTCATAATGTTACCTTGCACTCATTGTTTTTGACTCAAATGCCCCCAAAATGCCTGACAAATGCTAAATGGCTTTACCAGAGACCCTGGAGGTCATTTGTTATAGTTATATCCATTTTACACATATGCTAAGTGAGGGTTTCAGTAGTTTGTACTAAGGCATGCGGTGACTTGGTACAGTGCATGGAGTAGAGATAAGTGTCAAAGTTTTCTGCCAATCTACAAAATTTCCAAAACTGCCTAATGTCTGCCTTCCAGCTTCTTCGGGACTGGGCATGGAGCAAAGCACTAATTTTCCTGGGAGGCACCCGCGACAACGTAACCAACAATTTTTCAGCATCCTAGAGCTGTACATTTCCATGGCACAGAGTTGCCCAGAATTGAAAGAAGGCTTTACCACCTTGGCCCTTGATCCCACCCTACAGCAGTTGTCCATCACTGCTCTTTTTGAGGGGTGTGCACAGAGCTGTGGCCAGGAGCAGCTGCAAAACTTACGTGCAAAAGGGTCTTTGAAATTAGAATGATGAAGGAGGCCCAGCATTATTTGCAGTTTGGGTTTCAGGTCATGTTTTTTAGCCCTTCTGGAAGGAGAAGAGTTGTAGAACCACAGCCTCCCCCATTTTGTCTGGCATGATGTCCAGCCGCCCCGGGAATTGATTGGTGCCAGCTCTCCTTATGTACTGGAAGGACTGTTGGGCTGGAGAAGAAGCACTGCACTTCTTGAATGTCTCTGTAGCAATGACAAAAGTATCTTAGAGACTGTCTTGACGATGATATCGTTACAGGGAAAGCACGTAGGTGAGATGCTCTGCCAAACCTCTCTTCTTCCTGGGAACTTCCGTGGCCCTGTTCACCTCCATATGGAAACACCTATTTGTCATTACCAGCCTGTTACAGCAATGGCTGTTTGCTCATAGGTCTACAGAAAATGAAGAGGCTGAGGAGGAACGTGAGGCAGAACTGTTGCATTCTCATCTAGGAATCTATCCATTAAATAAGTCCCTCATAGCCTTATCTTTTTTTCAACAATTAAAGTAATAATAAATTAATTATGTACTTCATTAATTAATATGAAAAGGTAACAATCTGTAGAAGCAGTATGTTGCAGGCAGTCTCATCTCCTCTTGCTAAAGACAGCTTTAGCCTCTTAATTTGCAGTGGCCTCTTCCAGCACTGGAAGATGTCGCAGTCAATGTGCAGCTCCTGGCTCTGCATCAGCCCAGCCTCACCAGCAGCCAAGGCAGAGAGGTGAGCACAGCCTGGCCCCTTGTTTCTACACAAAGACTTCTTTTGATATGCATATCTACCGCCGTCCCTTTTACCTTTCTGTGACATTTCTGAATGTTTTGAGGTTGTGCTTTTTTTTTTGGTTTATTTTAATTAAACATGACTAAACAATGATTCTCTGGGTAGGAATTATTCTTCCTAATAACCACAGTGTGCATACTAACTATACTAAAAATAAATCTTGTCTCTGACTAGTTAAAAATTGCAGTGATTTGTTGATGCTTTTTACCTGTCACTAGTAAGATATAAATATAAATAAGTAGAATTACATTTAAAATATCCATCACTTCACATATGGAGAGTGGCAATGAGTGGGCTGTAATAATAAAATATACTTTATAAGTGTCATAATCATTCAGACACCAGGAACTCATAAGCCACAGTTCTGACATTCAGATGATGAATTGTGATTTTGTTTTAAAAGCCAGACATGTCAACTCCATGTGCATATTGGGAATTGTAGTTCAAGTGACCTCTGCTAAAACACTGACCTTAGCAATGACTTTGTTTTATATTTCCCAGAAACTTTTTAAGTAGGTGTGATACTTTCCAAATGCAGTTGTTGCACTAATACTAATATAAAGTCATTTAAAATATTTTTGACACCTTTGTGGTGGTCATATATTACACGACACAGAAAATGAGATTCAGTGAATGGCTTAAATTAATTCTATTTTGGGGTCTTAGTAACATCGTAAACCCCTTGAGATTCACCTGTGTGATATATGATATCACTGGATAAGATGATATTCTTCTAAAACTCTACAGCTCATCCATTCTTGCATGCAATAAATAAATACATTAAATATACATACAGGGGGAGTGTTTGTATTAGTACATATGAGAGAGGATTAGATAACACTCAAGGGAGACTCCACGGACTGTAGGGATCTTAAATCTGATGGAGGAAGGTTGATTCAGTGGACTTCAGAGACCTGGATTCTGCTCCTCTCTCTGCTGCAAGTTCCTCTTCTGTGACCTTGAACGCATCATTTAAGCCCAAATCTTAAAAGTATTTAGGCTCCTGATTCCTGTCAAGATGCCTGGTTCATGCTGATTTCAGTGGGAATTTAAGACCCAAAAAGGAACTGAGCACTAAAATCCCCTGAAAGATCAGGACTATGTTTCTCTGGGCTTCAGTTCCTTACTTTTAAGATGGAGATAATATTCACAGGGACATTTTTTGGGTGAGAGCAGAAAGGATCATAAGGCAGCATGGTCCTGAGAGCTCTACAGACGTGTGAAGTCCTGTCTCTGTTTCCTTATGAATAGCTGCATGCGCTATATAGATATAATTATAGTCATATCAAATGGAAAACACAATTAAGTTCCACAATTGGAGCTGATTGGCATAACAAAGCTGAGATTTACTGCTTCCTTCACCAGACCAGCACAGGTTCTAACACAAATCATGCCTCTTAGCCTTCAATTTGATAAACTTTCAGCTATTTTGACATGTAGAGCCAACTGCAGCCTACTCCATCCTGACAAAAAGAGCCTAACAAATGGATTTTCAGTCACCCACTGAACAGAGCTAGATGACAGATCTACACGAAATCCTTTTTGGAGGGAAGGCAGCCTTTTAACTTGATTGATGAAATTATATCTAAATCTGGTAGATTTGGGACTTCAAAGGCATTTTTGCCTACTTAGGGCATCCCAGATGAGGGGAGTATGCTATTTGTACCAAACTCCCATGCTCAAGTGGTTTGCAAATTGACCCCTTTGTAATAGGTTAAAGGTTCCGCGCTAGATAACGGTGGTTCATTTTGATTAATTATGTCAGGGAATTAATGTATGATTACTAACTTTTAGCAGACCCTGCTCTTTCTGACCTCGAGCTGCTTGTTTGTGTGGCTGGTTGTAATTTTCGACCAATGGGTTACGAGAGGTCACTGTGTGGTCAGCATATTTTAAACAAAGAAAAGGGAGGTGGGGAGAGGGGGAGCAGAGAAACAGCAATCTCAAATCAGAGTGGATGGGCTACAGTTTACTGGCCTGACAGGGGAGATTTGTTAAGTGTTTTAACTGTAGATTTTTATACATTTACCCTTTCCAATAAAATATTCTTCTGAAGAGCTAAGAGAGTGGCCTGGAAAGATGTTGGGAGGATAATTTAACAGTTGAATGTTAAGCCCATAATTGCACTTCATACTGGTTTCAAGAGTAGAGAACCTTGTTAAAAAATAAATTGGGCAGTGGTCTGTTTAGCACTTGGATTGGCCGAGAACAAGGCTGAAAGCTTCTTATTAAGCCAACGCCTGGGAAACGTTGCTTACAAATTTCTTAACCAATCACCAAAGAGTTAGTAGAGGTTGATAAAGCAAGGTTTTGTGGGGATTTAGCTCCATTTCATATTTTAAACCCTTGAGTGGGTATGTGAAACCATCCGAGAGTTTCTAAAGACTAGAAAGGATACAAGTGAGGCCCAATCCTGTAAAAACCTCTGCACGCTGCATCAGCTGTCTTCACTGTGTTCAATCTCGTGTTCAATAGAATTGCTCATGCTGAAAGTGAAGACTATGCTCAGGTCTTTACAGGACATTAGCGAGACTATGGAAATCATGGTATACTACTGTGTAGATGAAGGGACTAGGAACCAGGAGCCTTAAACTCCTCCAGCCCTTGCACAAACTTGTGGTCTGATTCTAGGAGAGATCTTGAGACAGAGGGATCTCAGCATGTGCTTTTAAAGCAACTGAAGTAGGACTTGAGTCTTAGAGATGCTACATGCTAAGAGTCATTGGAACCAAGGATGCTTGTATCACTTCTGAAAATCAAGTAATACTTACTGCTGGGCCTAAATATACATCAAATTAAGTAACCAACTGCTAGTGTAAAAACGAAATTGCTATTATCTTCCCTGGGTCTCTCTTATGCTAAAAAAAATGGGTCTAAAATGTCTAACTTGTTTATAGGAGCACTGAGAGGTGTAGTTCATTCCTGTTTGCACTGTGCTTTATAGTCCTGAGATGAAAGGCACTACTGATGCTTAAAGAATGATTATTATTAGAATACTTATTCTAAGAACAATAGGCACATTTGTTTTATTTTCCACCAAGCCCCTTCAAACACCAGGGCGTCCAATTAAGCTGTAATCAGAATAAGGGCTAGGACTTTGGTGAAACTTTTCCAGTTTGCTTTGGAAACACCAGTTTTGCTTTACTATTGGTTGTATCTTTTTGCCTACCCACTGAACATGGGGCTCTGTAGTTGGCTTTAGATCCCCTTAATTTAGTTGTTCCTTGCAAAAATGTGCTGTTGCCAAACCATCTTTTGCATTTCAAGGGATGACACTGTAATAAAGGTTTGTAAAAGGGGAAAGGGGGGTTATCTGTACAAAAATGTGTAGTGTTAGCAGGGCCAGGAAGGGACACTTAGAGCTAAAAAGATGTGAAATTTGCAGAGTGAGAGGAAGAATTGGAAGGGAGAAAGAGATGGGGAAGGTAAGGACAGGGAATATGGCAAGAAGAGACAGAGATAGTAGTGGTGCTAAAGAAACAGAAAAGCTAAAGTAAAGAGTAAAAGTAGTGTTTGGAATCGTATATACATATGTATATATACATACAAACCTGCATACAACTCTGTTACAGTTTGCTACAATTGCCATGCTCTTCTGAAAAGTCACCTCATATCAAAGGCAGATAAGCAAGAAGATTTAAGGTTTGTTTTAGTGTCACTGGGAAAAGCAAATCTCAGGCAGGACTGAATTCTGAGCTCTTACAATCAGTTGGCACACCACTGATCATTGCTGATTGCCTTGCAGCTTTTATTAGCCAGCCCACAGTAGGCATAATTCAAACCAGTGGCTTTTGCCACTTAGTAAAGGAAAGGTTTGTGTCAGGCTGACAATTTCTTAGGCCAGTGTCCGATTGACAGAGGGACCAACAAACTGATGCTTTAGGTAGAAGTAACCTACAGCATATCCTGACCCTGTGCCGTGAGTGACAACGAGAAATTCAGTTTCCTAGTCCCTGCTTTGACTATTAGATGCAATTGCCTCTTGAGCTCTTCATTTAATCGAAAATCTCCCAGCTGCTGTCAGATCATGAATGTCACTATTATTTACTTATTTAGTCATTTTACAGTAGTGTTAGGGATCTCAGGCAGGTCATTGTATGTGCATTTAATAAATGGCAATCCTGCCTGAAATGATTTATAATCAAAGCTGTTGATTCAGGAAAGTACTTGCACATACGTGCTCTTCAAGTAATCACAAAAGCACATGCTAACTTGCTGTCATACATCAGACGAAAACTTCCTTCGATGTTATCTGTCTAGAATTAGGGCCCAAGCTGAAAACATAACAACCTGGGGCAAAATAAAGAATAGTAGGGGAAGTAAGGATTTTAGAATGTGCTAGCAGTGTTACAACATTTTCAGATGGGTTTTATAAGAAAATGAGATTATGCAATCATGTTTTCTGTCTGTCTACCTCTAATAACTCTCAAACTTGATGAAGAAAGTTGACCATGCTTGGCAGAAGGATGGGCAGTATTGGATTAAATGCAGGCGCGTGGGCACAAGCACAAAGTCCTCAGTTTATGCAGTTTATACAGTCCCCGATGTGCACCTAGTGTTTGAGCTCACATGGTACCCAGTTGGCTGGGGTTGCTCACCATGAAGTAGGAGGGTAAAGCAACAGAGGCACAGCCACGCTTTTAGCCACGTGAAAATCTGCACTGCAGAGAGGTGAAAATACCGGGTTTTAGAAGCTCCACTTTTCAGGGAACCGTTGGCTTATTTATTTTTGAGCAAAAGAGGATGAACTTCTGAGTCCTTTGAAGGTGAAGGGAATAGGGTGTTGCTTCCTATGGAGCTAGAATTGTACCCTGTTACACAGCTTTTAGGAACAGAAAATAGTTGTTTCTTTTGTTAATAGGCAAAAAGAAAGCAAATTGGAAGCAACAGTCTTTGGAGCTGGTAGAGAATGTGCCAGGCATTGGGTGCTTTTTGCATGTTTGCACGTCAGAGACTTGCATTTTCATGCTCTTGTGTGCGCCCAGGTTTTGGTGCTTGCACATGCTCTGATTAAAGAACAACTCTGAACAATGCTATTTAATTTAATAATCTTAATAAGCACAGGGGGGGAGTGTCTTTACTGTACAGACAAAAACAATGCTACATGCTTCAACATGAAGCATAATTAGGGTGTGCAGTAAAATAAAGGGGTGAGGGGGAAGGGGACATTTTTTTTTTTAAATGAGAACAGAGGTGACTTCCAACAAAACTTCAAAACCAGCTTGGCTAACAATGAACATAGCCCCATTCTTTTTAATCATCAACAAAATCTATCACACATGTTCTTTCAAGTAAAGTTTATTAGAAAGAAATTGCTACTAGAGAACCACATGTGAGCTCTGACTTGGCAAGGTCAGGCCAGGGCAATAAACCCTTGAACTTTACAAATATGCAAAGCTGACATAAATAACAAATTAAACCCAGCCAGGTGTAGAGCTGCGGCGAGCTGCTTGCCAGAAAGATTCAAACTCTGGCCAGCGTGACCTCTGTGAGCTTGTGTGGAAAGCGGGGGCTTATCTCCTCTGCTCGCTGTCCGTTAGGGTTCATACCTGTGGGCTCAGGTCACCTTCTTCTTCTCATTAGCTTAGAAAAATTGTATCACTTCATTAGAGGTGTTTGTTCCGTTTTTGAGTGTCCTCAGGCATTTGTATGCGTTGCTGGTTCAGTGCTGATTTTGTCAAACTGCCCTTGACACAGGCGCTACTCCTGCCTGGGTCTGTTGGTCCTTTTTGATGGACCATTTCATGGTCAACCAGCAATGAGAGCGTGGAGATGCCCCTGCTGCAAGGTTTGGTGAGACAGGACAGGGAAGAGAATACTGGGGTCTTTGACTGATGTACAGGGTGATGTATATCCCAGATAGCTGAAGTCTGGAAATCAGCAAACTGGCTGACTGGTCCTGGAAGCCCTCTGAGAGCTGCTGCTGGTGTAGCTCATGGGCTTGCACATCACCTGAGCACTATTTTGGATCAGGCTCCAAGAGGGTCTTTAGAAAAAAACGAACCAATCCTTGCACCAATTCTAGCCATATCTGTTGCAAATTCTCTGTGTAATCAGGACTTCATTAGAGGTGTAATTCTCACTGCAATCAATCACTGTATCATCCTGAGCCTCCCTGCCAGATTTCCAGAGGCATTCAGCTGCAGATACACCATCTCAGTGGGATTTTAAAATGTCTCTTAAGCGCATTAAGCACCTAACTTCCACTGAATGCTCAAGGGGTTTTTAAAATCCCATTATGTGTCTCTCTACATCTTGCCCTTAAACAAGTGCTTAATTTTAAGTGCAGGTAGTTTCACTGATGTGTATAATACTACCTGTGTGGTTAAAGTCAAACATGTGCTTAAATGCACAGTTAAACCATGGCTGCAATGGGTGGGGGAGGAATTTGGTGCAACCATACAGTGCTTTAAATAGGAATGTTTCACTGTCGCACCTTAATTTTTTTGGATACTGGTTTGAGGTAGAAGCAGTAAAAAAGTAATATCTCTTCAGACATGAAAATTGAGGAAATTTGCTCTGAGAATCACAAAAAGCGAATAATGTGGCACACTGGGACACTATGTTCTACAGAATCCCTTTACAAGTGTAACCAGACTTTACAATATCTTTGTCATGAGAATTGCTTTGACTTCTTGTTTTCTTTTAAATGCAAAGCCAGACCTCTTACAAAAACACTTACCCTGAGAGGCAATACTCTGTAGTGACTACCGAGCTATCGTGTCATCTTCAGCAACGCGTTTCACCTCTCTGTGCTTCTATTTTCCCTCCCACCGTCTTTACTGTTTATATTATAAGAACTCTGGGGCAGAGACGGTCCCTGTGTTTGCACAGCTCTCTCCGTAATGGTGTTGTCTCTCTGCTGGGACCACTCAGTGCTGTCATTAGTAAAATCTAGTGATTTTCTTGCACAAACTATTGAAAAACTGTAGGACTAAGTGATGGAAAAAAATCCTCTCTTAGTGACTTCAGGTTTTAGTTTTGTATCTGAGTCACAGGTTAGGGCTTTTCAACACGTGAGGTTTATACAGACTTGTTAAAGAGATCTGTCCTGATAAATGGGTCGGATGCTTTTTATAGAGTTCTCCACTGGGTCCACTCCATCATAATGAAGCTTCAACACAGGCCTCCACAGAGCTCTGAGAGAGAAATCTGGGAAGGAGAAAGTGAAGGGAGATTGGGTGAGTTTACACTATGTGTTAAGTGGAAGAGCTGCAAAGAGGTTGGGAGACTTGTCATGACATGCAATTAAAGGCTCCTCGGGGAGTGCCTGTATAAACTCTACACATAGCAGAAAGAAAACAGACAGCTGACATTGGTGCTGGGGAGTCTTAGAAGAATATACAGTGTTCACTGCTGACACTCAAAGGCAATTTTACCGAGTTCTGTGAAGTCTAAACACTTTTACTTAGAGTTAGGGACCAATCCTGTCAAAGAAGAGATTGAATTTTAGTTCTAGCTGTTATGAGTTAGCTTCCAGGAACCTCTCTTGAACTGAAGCTGACACACGCTTTGTTTGTTTTAGTTATGTTTCCATTTGATGAGGGCTCTTGCTAGTGCTTTTTGCCTTTGGGATGAATCGTGGCTGGGGTGTGTGACAGGTATCCCATCTGTCTGGGCTTCTCTTCAGAGCACAGCCTGTGATTCTTGGTCAGGCTTTTGTTGTGTGTCTCTCAGATTTTCTAGTAGGGGTGTGTGTGCATGTGTGACACATCCAGAAGCACAAATGGGGAGATACAGGGAAAGGACAGGCTCTGCTGGACTTTGAGCACTGGGAATCAAATCAATCTTGCCTGGAAGGACCCAGTCCTAAAGTACCTTGTGAACTGTGTTGACGGTTGAGGCTGCTGATGGGGAGAAGAAGGAGAGAAAACCTCTAATCTACCAAGTCCTCCAGCCCCAGTTTCCTTCATAGTGTTGAGAAGCCTGGATGAGGATCTGAGTTGTTTTGAGGCTGAGTGAATATCTGACATATTTAATTAGAAGGAAATCTTCACGGCTCTGCAGTGGAACTTGTGGTCAAATGAAAAATATCTTGGCATAGTCAATGGAGACAGAGGTCCAAGCCTCTGTCAATCTTATTCAAAGCAAGAGCTTTAGCCTATGTTTCTCTTAGTGACATAGGTGAGGTCCCAAAGCAACAGGCTGTTGGCTATTTTGGTCAAGGCCCACATTTACCATAATGCTTCAATGGGCTGGTGTCGCAAGGTGGCTTCTATTTCCTCCATGAAGATCTCTATTCTGTGTCAGGGAGTTTGTTGTTTCTCTTATTCTTGCAGTTATGAGAACAAAAAAGGAGGAAGTCACTAGGCCAAAGAAGTAGAGAGAGGAATCACCCTTTCTTTGACTTCTTTTGCATTCCATGTGCAGGTCCTTAACAAAAAAGCAGTAAGGTGTAGAGAATCTGAGCATCGTTCACATCATCAGAGATCTTATCACAAAATATTCCCGCTATTTGTTTTTGGGGTTTGTTTTGGGGTGCAATGACTTTATTATACAAAGACCTCAGAAGTCCTATAGAAGGAATTCAGGTAGATTTTTATTTCTTCTAGATATAGGGGAATGGCAAATGAGAAGAAAACAACTTGGAATCCACCAGAGAATTTAGAGTGCAAATTTAATTTGTATGGGAAGACTGTGGTGATGGGAAATATAGAAAACTCTAAAGTTTTGATGGTTGGACCAGGCTCAGAGCCTAAAGGCATATATCACTGAAGAGTATTAAATATTTAAAAGAAGGTTTATTTAGAGTACTCAAAACTGACAGGATCTTAAATACAAGATCATATGGCAAGAAAGCTCAACATCATTCTTGTCAGGTTGAATTAACTGTGGAGTATAGCCGTGTATAAATAAGCAGCCATGGAAATTCCCAGCTTCATTTAAAGTCCTGAAAACCAAAATCATCTCTGCTCAGAAGACAAAAGAATAAGGCCACAGTAGGAAGAAAGAGGATGGACTCAAGCTCTCTGAGCAATTTTATCAGCACATATTTCTCAGGTAACTCCTCAATTATTTTACAGAAGAATTGCACTTTAAATGTCCATTGTTTATTACCCAGTGCAAGTGGCATTGGTTGAAATGAATGGTGTTTGTAATGCATTTCATGATACAATTTTTCAGTTAAATCTTTCCCTTCTTGGTGTTTCTTTGAGCTTTCAGGGAAATGCTGCTTCTCAGGGGAGGAAGTTGCTATTATTATTGCAAGAAGATTCAGCCTGGCTGTACCTGAGAGACTCAATGAGAGTATTCATCCATGTCTTTCTTTTTTAATCCTTCTCCCTATCGCATCCCCTCCTGCCTCAAAAGATGGCTCCCCTTCCTGAGACTGTTGAAATTTGAGGCAACACAGAAAATAGGTTTGGCCCAGTAGATGATGATGAGTACCAGTGTGTTGGTCGTGCTGGTGTAGAGGACATGGGAGTCCTTCCCAGAAATGGAAGACCTTGGAAAGGAGCCTTGACCAAGAGCCACAGTGGTGTGTGTGCTGTGTTATGGTAACACAGACCTCCTGTTGCCTTGTTTGTGCGCCACAACATGTCTTGGGAGAGTTTTAAGGGCCAAAAATTCTCCTTCCTAAGCTATAGCGGAGAGCTGCCAACGTGGTGTTTGTAGTGCTGTGGAAGCCTTTCTCCAGAAGGTCAGTGGGGGAGTGTAATCAGTTCAGAACTGGATGTTGTAACTTACTTGAATGAAAGAATTTTCTAAAGGTGACATTAAGATGAAATATTTAAGATAAACCAGAAGATTTGACTGGAAATTCACAATGTCCCTCTGAAACAGTCCACGCTGATTTACTGATCTTCCATTTTCAATTTATGAGCTGAAACCAGACTATACCACTGAAGGATGAGAATAGAGTAGTCATATTAGAGCCAGCTCATATATCCTACAGACAGACTTTGGAAGAATTAGAAAGTATAATAAAGTGCTTGTCCCTTTAAGACACTGCTTGGCTCCTTGCCAATGTAGATCCTGGAGCATTAGATATTTTAAAAGCCCTTAAAACTGTCTCTTTTTTTTTTTTTTTTTTTTTTTTTCCGTTGTCTGAGGTTTTCACCTTTTGACAACGGAGAAACAATGATAGGAGCATCCTTTGCTTTACAGCTTTCTCCCCCTACAGCTTACTGGGGGATGAATTCTGTTCCCCATCACATTATTTTAAATATGAGGTGACTCTTTTGAAGGCAGAACATGTACATGCCATTTCTAAGAGAGAGACAATATACCTTGTTTTAAAAAGGAAATTCTTGGCTTTACATAAGAGCAGCAGCACTGGGATACACAAAGGCACCCAGGTACTTTTCAAGCCTATAAATACTGCCAGGGCACTGCAGTGACCTTTGGTCTCCGACATTTTCAGCTAATGGTCACCGTATGTGACACAAAAGCTGACCCTGCAATTGCTGTGGGACCTGGCTGGAGGTTTGGATGGCTCCTTGGAGGGCAGCCACCTCATTGGGGAGCTCAGTGGCCCATGGGTCAAATACACAAGTACCAGCGTGGGCTCTGCTACAGCGCCTGGTGTAACACATTCGATGTGGCTTCTCCTCCCAGGGAGACCCAGAGGGCTTTAAAGAGATGACAGTCATTCTGGAAGTATTTCTAAAGTGATTTTTTTTCACAATCAACCACTCTGCTAAGGGCTTAAATGGCTAGATTAGGATTTTGTTTGAAGATACTGTTTCTGAAAGTTTTTTGGAGGGTTCTGTTTCGGCTGAGCTCTGGAATATTGTTAGATGGAAGACAGAAGGAATTGGGGGGGAAGAGGAGAGGTGATCTAAGGCAAGAATAAACAAAAAGAAAAATAACCATCAACATGGGGTCATTTTCTGAACAACACAGGGTAGAGAACGGACGCAGGGATCTTTTTGTGTCATAGCAGACTAATGGAAACTTGCAATTCACTCGACTATTTGCTGTTCCTTCAAACCTGACTTTCCTTCTGGCTGGGACTCAGGCAGAGATCCCCTCCAATTTTAGACAGCAATTTTTTTCTCATGCAGTGGGGATACTAAGCCTGCCGAAAGACCTTTTTAAGGGAGGATTCAATGTTTCTTTCCTCTCTTCCTGGAGATTATAAGATAATGCATCTGGAACAACATTAGCTCATCCAGGTCTGTGGTTTTATTTTTGATAATCAAATCCCAGCAATCTCATTCTCTATCTGCCTGAACATATTTTTGGGTAAGGGGTAGATATCAGCTAGCACACATGGCTGTGGTCAGATATTGTGAGGTCTTCTAAACATGCACAGAAAATTTCCGTCCTATAAGTTATATCTAAACATTCCTTTTTCTCTCGTGCTGTATTTTCTTTCTGCAGCTGAGAGAGTTGTGGTAGTTCAGGCCAACAGAACATGTTTATTTCTCCTTTGGTAGTGTTTACTCAGTAGACTCCCAAACTAGGGTTCAGGCTACATTTACTCTCAAATGAGAATTGTTTTGGTGGCCTCAGCCTTATTCGATACAGCGCAGTGTCTATTTGTGTCAAGAGCTAGCATTAAGTAATTTTCTGTCTGGATTAAGTGTTAAGTCTGTGGACGTCTTGTTAAGAGACAGCTGGCCAAATGAAAGTAGGCTTCCTTCTGAGTCCCAGCAACATCTGCACTCCCAAACAACAAGAGTGTTTCTTACAAAACCAAGTGGGTTTTCTGTCAAGTTTCGCCTAGAAGTGAGATAATTATAGGAAAAAACTGAAACACATCTTAGGAGCTTTTAGGAGCTTATGACACTTTGTTTGGCCTTTTGTGAAAGCTATTAGTCATTTATCCCCTTTCAACAGCAGAGCACTGGTGTGCAACATCTGTGCTCTAGCTTCACCTTAGAGCTTCCTCCGAATCACTGCAGCAGAGATGGAGGAGGGCTTCCAGCTAGCATCAGCCTCCTGTCTTGGGCACCTGACCTGCTCTGTCTGTGTTTTGTCAATGGGGCCATCAAATTTTTAATGACTTATGCAAATATAATATTCTTATGATGTTAATTGTATAACGTTAAATCTTTCCAATCCTACAATACCTCTAATTATTAATTGTACATCTAATAAACAAATCCATAAAGGACAGTAGTTTCAATTACACTCATGTAAGTTATGAAGAGACATAAGATCAGTGCTACCTTTTTGATCAGTCATGATGCTTCCATATTTAACCTCATCTGAAGCTCCTTGTCAACAGGTTTTTTCTTTTATAAAGCAGGGCATCTTATTCTAAAAACCCTTTAAGATCAGTCAGTCCTGTACAAGGCATTCTCAATATAGATTTCATGTTGTCCAAATATCCCCATAAAATATTTATTCTTTAAAGAGTTCTAAGGAAGCAAAAATTCCATTTTTTTTTCTTCTAATGAGACTAAATTTTGTTAACATTTAAGAATCATAACTAAAAGGATAGTGTTTTCTTCAGTAAATCAACCAAATTTCAAAGTTTTATTTTTATCTGTATGAAATAATGGATCTCACATTTCAAACTTTACTCAGAATGAAGATTATTTAATAAACTGATCTTCGGAAGTTGCCTGGATTCACTATGGTGTTGCAAAAATTTCAGCTTCTTCTTTTGCTCAACTTTTTTTCCGCGTAGGTTGCACATATCTGTGAGATGACGATAAGCAGACAAGGGAGGGATCTGAACAAATTGCCCTGCATTTTAGCCCTCAATTATAGAACGTGATCTTATGAAAACAAGAAGTGAAGTCTTGAAGGACTCCTGAATAGCAATGGGAAATAATTCATGCCAGATTGTTCCTTGTTAGCATCAGAGAGTCCTATAAATTGGTTAATACAACTGGTAAATTGTAATTGGTTAAATAATAATTTCTTTGGTTTTCCAATGTAATCAAAACACTCAGGTGCATTAGGAGCCTAAGTTCCAGTGAAAGTCAGTGAAGAATAAAACACTTGAGTCATGAAGCATTCGAAAAAATCTTGATGGTGTGGGGAATCCTGACTGTGTAACAACATCAACAAATGAAAGGTCTTCCAAGTTATGAAGTCTGTTGTCATTCAGAGGGTGAACTGGGAGAAATCAGAGTGGTTTTGTGACAATTCCTCTGATCCTCTGACTGTCAAATAACTGCTTTATAAACTACAGGGAGATGTGTGTCAGAGCCTTTGCCATCTCAGATCTATAGAAGAATGGAAAGACACCACAGTAAGTTAACACAATAATATTTTTGATTCACAAAGATTTTCATCAAGTCTATAGATGGAGCAAAGTCAAAAATGGAAAGTGCCTGGTTAGACCTTATCTACCTTTGCAAATAAGGACTAGTGGCGAAATTACTTGCTCCATTTAAAGGCAACCACCTGTTGAGGTTAGATTTATTAGAAAAAAATATCTAAATACTGAATGAGTAATATTTGAAGGGAATAATTAGAACTGCTCTGTAGGCAAGCTCAATCTGAAGACCACGTCTTCTCAACCAAAGTGTCTTTGGAAGTGAGACAAGTTGCTCAGTTTTACCTATACCAGCACAAGCCTTATGTAATTTAAAAAAAAAAAAAAAAAAAAAGAAAAAAACCTGAAGGATAAATTAAACTATTCAAGAAGACCTGGTGAATTTGAATTTGTTCAAGAGGAGGACTGCACAATATTTCACTGGAGGTTCTCAAGCAGAACACAAGATCCCAAAGAATGAACTAATGCAGGAGGACTTGCTCTTTTCCTTCCTTGTATGCAAGGTTACTCCTCTGTCAGCAGGGTTCCTGCTCTGCTAGCTCATTCCTGCCTCAGGGGAAGGACATTATTTACTAAATCTGTTTTGGGTTTTAAAGAGGAGGTTTTGCATTGAAATACATGTCTGAGCCAACCCAGAAGAACTTGTGAGAACTGACAGGAGCAGAGGAGAGGCAGCGGTAGACCAGAATGGCTGCCCTCAAAAAACAGGAGATAAATATTACAACTGAAAAGAAACCTCACTTCCTGCATTTGTGGGCTTTGTTAATATGTAACATGCACATATTATAACTACTTGGTGACAGACTCAAAACCCCCTCTGGCTTTGGGATTCTGTTCACTATTTTTAATCATAATTTAGGTGTGAGGGTTAGGATTAACAGCAGGCAAACATTAACCGTGGCCATTGGACCTCAGTGAGCCTACCAAAATTGGAGAGTGCGTGAGCCAAGAGAATAGTCATCAGGGAAAAATGAAACTCAGATGTATTGAAAATGTAAAAGAAAATTGCAAGCAGCACAGAGAAGGAAGTTGATTGGACAAAATAGGGAACCTTTTGCAGCTCTTGATACAAAAGGTGAAATTCAGTGAGAAAAAGCAATAGAAATAAGGAACAGGAGAAAACCAGAAAATATTAATATGTCAAAAGGATGCTTATCCTCTACAAAGAGGGCTCTGAACCCACAAAACAAGAAAAGAATTAATATTCTCGTCCTTTGGCTTTGGTGACTTGCACTGTAGCAGTGGAATAAAACTCTGGGGACACATAGGAAAACTAGGCTGGTGTGGTGTGGTTAGGTCCAGAAGATGGCTAAGCAGGGTGAACAGGAGGAATGTGGGAGAGCTGTGTGTTATTTGTTAAAGAAAAGAAGTCATTGCTGATTTGCCAGGTGGGTTGAGGCAGAAATCTCATACCTCTGAAAGTAATACCAGATCCCAAGGGCTGGTTACATGGAAATCTCCTCTATCCACAGCGTTCATTAGGCCATTTGCCTCTATAAAGATCAGACAAATTTATGTTGAGCTAGGTCACATGAGGCCAAAACCTCACCTGCTTCAGGCTTTCAGGACTGTACTTTAATGACAATTTAGGATCTAATGGAAGGCCAGGAAAAGGGTCATTTTATATCTGGAATATACTAGTATCTAACGCTGAAATGATGTAATATATCTGATTGCACATTATGTATAAATCAGGAGAACTCTTAGGAGAAGGACCATATGTTCTGCACGCCAGCAGAGATTTACACAGATTCCTGGGACTACCTGCCCGGGTTAAGGCAGTGGGACTCTTTCTCCCTTCCCAAAAAGCTTGATGGCAGCACTAGAGTCAAGCTGTCAAAAAAACAACCAACAATAGCAAAGACAACAACAACAAAAAAAAAGCCTCAAAGCTAGCAAGCATGTAGTCAGGCATTGCTGCCATAAAGCTCGGCGCTGGCATTCTTTAGGAGTGGGGGGAGTTGCTGTGTTCCCCTGGAATGCGGTGAATGGCTTGTAAATTAGAGTCCCTAATGAAACCACACCGGTGTCCAACTGCAGCAATCATCTGGTTAAAATCAGGCAGTAATTCCACTAATTTTACTGCCCTTCTCCCAGCCCTCAACGCCTCATTTAGGAAAAAATGTTTATGTTCCCCTCAAAACACCTGCATTTCAACTCGGGTCCCCAAAGCAATTATTTTGGTTTTATTTTATTTTTAAGGCTTTCTGTTGTGAAATGCAGCATCCCTCCCTTTTCTGAACTGAAGCACATGAATGCCCTGGGATTCCCACTCTTCAGACGCGTTTAACTAGCACCGTTTTTCTTGCACGCTTCACAAGCTTTGATATCCTATATATTTTCCACCCACAGCTGCTGTCCAGAAGTGTTTAGGATATATTTTTTTCCCCCCTCTCGGTAAATGATGAAATAAAACTATGTAGAGCTGTTTACATTGTGACTAAGGAAGTTAAGGTTGATGGAGGTGATAGTGACTGACACTTATCCAATTTCAGGCTTTCCAAAACGTCTGTGGCTCTTATCATGATTTAGTCTCTACCAGACCTTGTAGACATTAAACAGCAAGAATGAGCACTATTCTCACTCAGAAAAAAGAAACATTATATAGTGGATGCTAGAACACTACCATGATGTGCTGTGAGATCTTACCATCTGCTATTCCATTAGAGTGAGTTATTCATTTTGTCTCCTTGGTTTCATGTTCATTTAAAGCTTTGATAGATTATGACTAAAGATCTCCTTCAAAAGTTGTAAGCAGATATCCCCAGCCTGTGATGATACCATTTCTTGAAGAACAGGCATCCCAGACAAGGGAAATAGGATTCCCATAAATGGTCAAATGTCTTCCTTTCTCTTCAGTCCTCACAATCCTGAAATATTTGACCTGCCAACAAAGCCTGGGAGAAAATAAATAAATACAGGGACACACCCATTCCCCAGCCATCTGAGAATATCTCCATCCAGTTGAATGAATTGCTACAGACCTTTAATTGCAGCAGAGATTTAGCCAGGCCAAAGTGTACCAGGGCTGGGGTATAAATCATCTGCCCAAGACTCCTCAGTACAACAAAGCCACACCGCATAGGCAAAACCGGGAGTAGGATCAAATTCTCACCCTGTGTCACCTTGGAGAATAAAGAATCAAGACAACACAAAGTATTGTAACTATCCATAGGAATTTTTTTTTGCAGTTATAACAGGGTGGAATGGGAATTTTCCCAAGCAAATTCCAGGGGGGATACTAATTTGTTGAAGCTAAAAATTAAGCTTTGTCCAGCTAGCAAGGAAAATGCTGGCCATGGTGATTTCTGAAGCAGCAGCTCAGGGCAGAGACAAAGCCATAGCTCGAAGCATTCAACTCAAGCATGGGGCACCATCTCCGTGTTCTCACACTCTTATTAAATATTTTGGCAGAATTTTTAAGTAGGAAGACAGTGTGATGTTTGTAGCCAGGGACTGATGGAGACCCAGGGATCCAGCATCGTACAAGTAGGCAGAGAAGCTCTGCCATCCCTTGGGAAGGGACCCTGCCCTTTTCTTGCTGAGCTGAAGGGTAAGAGCAGAGGCTGGTCATATCCACCCAGGGCTGAACCCCACGATGAGATGAGGGAAGCAGAGCAAATCCCACTCCATACCACACCTTGCCACTTTCTGGGTGCTGTCAATAGGCTTTTCTCTTTTTCCTTAATCTCTTCTGATCAGGGAAAAAGAGAAAAGCCCATTGACAGCACCCAGAAATGCTGTGCAGGGGGGGAGGCAGTAGCTGAGGCAAACCAGCAGAAACAGGTTCATGCTTAATCTCAAACTTCAAAGATGGAAATTCCTCAGAGCTAATAGGTCCCAAATCAAAATACGGTCAGGTACGGAACATGTGGTCACCACAGCATCCTGGAGGCTGTGAGAGGAGAAGGCTTACAAAAGCAACTGGGCTTCTTCCTCTTTTTTAAAAATGATTTTTTTGCTTGTCTGCTTTCTTTTAGCCTTTGTTTTGGCCTCGCTATATCTGAACTCCCTCGGACTTGATGGCACAGGCCTACAGCTGAGCAGAATATACAAATGTAATCCCAATATTAAATGTGAATGAGAGAAATATCTTATTGAGCACTGCATCACATTCAGTTTTAATTAAAATTATCACAAGCAGATTTATGTTCGGTATAACTTTTCCTGCTGTTTCCAGGTTGTATTTATCTTCTAATTTGATTGCTTTTCGGAGCCGTTTATGAAAGCTGCCTCCCAACTGGAGATAATGCTGCATTTTAACACTTTAGCTGACTTTGTGCTTGCAATGAGCTTTCTGCTTTTGGAATTTTCACTTGATTTGACATCTTTCTGAGAGCTGGCAGAAGCAATGTGTAGCTTGATGGTTTAAAATGCACAATTGTTGGGAGGTAAGGAAGCAGCCTTTCTTCAGCTGACTCTTATTATGAACTCACTGCTGGGACCGAGACTCCAAATCAGCAAATAGCATCCCATTAAGGTCAAAGAGCCTGCTGAAGAGTGTGGTGTCTGTATGAGAAAAGAGAAGGTAGGGGAGCTTCCTGTCTAAGGTGTTAAAGAAAACCTATTTGAAGGCCTAATCTTTGAATTTCTTTGGGGAATATCATTCTTCTTCTTTTAATTCGAACGAGCTCAAAGCTCCAAACTCCCAGTATTTCTTCCAATGTTTAGCTAAAATATACCAGAAGTGGTAATGGTTCCCTTTTACCTTTGAGATTCGTAGTTGATTGAGTCATTAATAATCTCCTAATTTCTATGTTTTCCTTTCTTTCAGTCTTTTGGGATCTCTGGAAGCTAAATAAGAAAAAAAGGTATTTTACTGGGAGCCTTTTTGCAGTTTGACAGGTGAGAAGTCGAGAAAGAAACCACTTTTAATAAGGAAATAGCACAGCTAAAATTAAAAGTAGGACTTGGCTCTTAACAACTCTAAATTACCAGACAATTTGAAACCCGTGTTTCACTGCTTGACTTTTTGCTTGGAAAAGTCAAACCAGAACCCCAAACACATCCATTCTCAAATCTTGGGAGATTTCACATCCTGATCTGAGCTTTGCCACATGCTCCCATTTCTGATTAATGTGTATCAATCCTACTCTGTTATAAAGTCAAATCAATGCCAAATGTGGTGGTGATTTTTTGATAGGGAATAAGCAACATCCACCAATATATTTAACACAGGTCAGTAGACAGCCTACAGTCATGACAGTCTTGAACTAGTGACCTAGAATTGAAAGACTCCTTAATCCCTTTACCAAATCCTAAACCACTCAATTCCTGCCCCACCTCGGCAGCCAAGGTCTTTTATAGATGAGCTGGAGGGTAATATGTAAGCCAGCAGAGTGTAAATTAAAGAGGGGGAAAAAACTCCACTTGCAATAACATCATAATTGTGGAATTTGAGAAAATAAGGGACTCAGGAGAGGTCTTCAGTCAGCTTGTCTCGAATTCAGTGCAAATTTATTCTGAGAATATTTTGGCACCTGCAAACAGCCTCAAACTTTTATAAGCATCATAGCAGGGGAAAAGTGATGCAAGTGAAAGACTGCAGATAGACTCAGAAAAAGGTCTTGATTGTTCATCTGACCTGTTGGCTTCATCCGTTGCTATACGAGTTTTCTCTTATGATTGTCTAACTCCACTGCTTACCACAATAACATTACGAAGTCACACTGGCATACAGCTGGACTATTTAAATAGATCCCTTATTCAGCTCTTCAGGGATGAAGCTCACGCCTTGGAAAAGAAGAACAGTAGCCGCAGCCCTTTCATCTCTTCAGTCCTGTGTGGTTTAATCTGGTACCTTCATCTTTGGCCTGGGATTACTGTGTGAAGAGGTTCTCTTCTGCGTTTTCTCAGTCCTTCTCACAGGTCCTGACAAGATGTACCATGAGAAAAGTATCCATTTCAGAACCTTAAAAAAGGAGTGGGTTTGAATTCTGATTGAATTCAAAGCTACACAGCACAAAGCAACAACAGCAAACTCTGCGCCTGTACAGTTGGAATTCTGTTGCCAAATGTGGTTAAACAGTTTTTCACTTTTCCCCAAAACATGAACATTGTCTAAGTAGAAAAGTATTTCCATTTGTAGAAGGGACTTTTTTTCATTTTGTACATCTGCAGGCATAAAAGGACCATAATAGACCACAAATTAGATCCGGGAACTGAAACAAGCTCAGCTTGTAACTGAGACCACAGGTCTGTAAAAAAACCTATAGCATCATTTTTGGGTGAGCTCTTTTTTTTTTTTTTTTTTTTTTCTTTGTTTTTTGTGTTTTTTTTTTTTTTTCTTTTATGGCAAAGCAAATGAAAACTCATTTTATATTCAAATATGACACCATCTGTTCCTTGAGTTAGAAAAACTGGGTGAACTGATCCAATATACATTGTGCTAGAAGGAGGGGAACAAATGCAGAAAATATCTCTTTCTCTCATCTCTCTCCTGTTTTGTGTCCCACTGTTCCATGACTTGACCACAAAGGACTTGCAGATGGTACATGAGTGGTTTTTTTTCTCTGTTTGATCTGGTCCCTCCACTCTTTTGGGCTAGAATTTTCCCTTTCCCAGTGTGATCTGCTGTCTATCTCCTCTTCCCTCTGACACAGCCTCTCCTAATGTTCTTCCCACTGAGGTGACAGAGACCAGGTCACGTAGGACCTCTTACCAGCATCCTGTAGCATACTTAGTCTTAGACTGGTGATGCTACTGGGCATGAAGGAGAGGTAGTTTGTCCCAGGTGACACTTGCCTCATTATTTGTGTTCAACTCTTCCACTTCTCCCATAATCCCGCGTAGCAGAGGAGGCAACCTTGCAGGAAAGGCTCTGGCCAGCAAGGTGGCCAGGTGCTGTGCTGAGGACCACATCCAGAGGAGCTGAAAGTCCCAGTCATAGCTTCTGCATCAGTCCCATGAAAGCCTCTTTTATTTTTAACCACAGCTATTTGGAACCAGCAACCAAATAAAACAGATCCCTTGCAATCATCTGAAGCACTGGACAATCATCAGGCTGTAACTAAAGCAAAGGAGGAAGGGGACAACTAAAAACCCACCATGTATGTAACTCTCTGGGAATCTGGAAAATACTCCTGTATAACTTTTAAGCTCATCAGTTGAAACAGCATGGCAAAAATATTCTGCAACGACTGCTACCTCCACATCCCCTCTTAAAAAAGAAAAGTCCCTAAGCTAGCCTGATCCTGACAATAGCTGGTTGTGAGGCATATGTTAAACAGTTTTCAGCTAACATGGGCAAAGGAAATCAGCTATGAAACTGTATTAAGGAAATATGAGACTACTGTAATCTGCATAAAAATAAATTTGGGTATATTCCCAACACACAATTGCACTGTGGAATTGCAGGAAGTGGGCTAATGGGAGGGAAGCTTTGCTTTCCCTAAAGAAAACCTGCCTAGGATTTTTTTTTTTTTTGTAAAAATAAAGCTACTTTCATATTCTTCTTATATTGCCGTCCTGTGTTTGGAGTTGAGTGAATAGTTTGTATTAAATAATTTCCTCCGTGAAATGAACCTTATACTATTATTGCTCAAGGACTGTTGATAACATGCTGGGATTTCCTGCACTTACTAGTCGTTTCTAATTGTTCAACAGCTTGAAATCATATATGTGTATTCCTCTAAGGATCGATCCAGGCTTGGGTTGAGTGTTTGATACTTGTGCAGTGTTGGAGCTATCTCAGTTATCGTGACAGGCTCCTTCACATTTCACCTTTTCCATGTCCCCTTCGGGAGGGACGTACCACCGGGGATCCCAGCAGTAAAGCAAATCCAGGAATAATTGCTGCTGGGGTGGGCTGTGGAGAAGGCAATGCAAAGAGAAAAGGCTGCGGGAGATTTCTCCTGCGAGCAGGGGATATGGTGTAGCTCCTAAGAGCAGCGACCATCACCCAAGGGGACCTTTTGTCCCTCTCCAGCATTGTCCCCTGGCTGGAAGGCAGCAGGCTGCTACAACCAGCTACAAGACAGGCTTCCCAGTTTGCAGGAAACAGGTTTGTTTTTTGTTATCCTTTTGGCTTTACTCCCAATTGAACAGCAACCAACATTTTTTTAAAACTTGGAGCGAGGCAAGGCCTCTTGTGTTTCCGCCTGGGAAATCCTTGGTGCTAATGGGGTACACATGTTGGGCGCCACTGCAGCCCACTGCTGGCCAGACCCCAGTGATGTGTACCACTGCACAGCCATGGGACATCTCAGGGACCCCCTGGGCACTGGGAGTCTTCACCTGGGCCACCCCTTGCTCCAGTCTGATGGTTCAGAAATCCTGGCCAACTGGCTAAATCATCATTATTTTTACCCCAACAAAATTCCCGTTAGAAAAAAGGGAGCTCGAGATGTTCAGTAGCTTGGCGGCACATCAGGTGCTCAATAAAATGGACATTTTGTTGGCTTTGCTGCTAAAACCAAGGCTGTTTGAGCAGTTCCAGAGTGCTCCTTTGGGTGCACCCATGGTCCCACCCACCCAGGACCCAGGCAGGGGGCAGAAAATTCATCTAATCGAAGATATTCCCAGTGTGGCTGTGCAAAAGCAGGCATGAACCCAGCGCTGTCCTTGTCACATTCCTGCAAGCAGTTATATCACACCGGGAAAAAGAGGGAGCAGAGGGAAACAACCATTTCAGCAAGAAATGTGCCTAATGCTTTTCCTCCGTGAGTCACCGAGGCGGCCAGCTGGGGGTCTGCAGCAACAAAATACAGAGCAAGACAAGGAAGGACAAAACTTTACTGGCCGAAAAGCAAATCTGAACTTTTCATGTTGTAAATTTGGAGGAAGGAATGCAAGTCTCCTCCTTCCTTCCCCACCACTCGCACACACACAAAACAACCTGAAGCTTGTAGTTAAGAAAAATAAACTGGAGAGAAAGGCCCCCAAGGGCCTTGGCAGCAAACTGTTCTCACTAAATTGGGAATCTGCACACTCATAGTCTGAAATAAATTAAGATGCTGGGGTGGTGGGGGGAGGAAGAAAGGAAAGGAGGGGGAAAAGACAGGGCAAAATCAACAGCTCTGGGGTGAAACGCAGGTTGATGCTGCCTCATCATTTTTAAACCTAAAATAAAACAAGCAAATTTTCTTTAACTGCAGGTCAAAATAAAAGGGGGGGAAAAAAAAAAATCTTCCCTCATCTGTTCGAGGTAATTACTACCAGAAAGCAGCCCTTGCCAGCTGCAGAGTTCATGGATAAATGGAGGGACACATTATTCTCTCTCTCTGGGATCAAAACCCCAAACTTTGTATCTCAATTTGCCTGTGGTATGTCTTTCATATACTCTTGCAAAGTTGTTTCACTGAGCTGTTCAGTCGGGACTTTTTCATGAGACAAAAAATTGTGACGTTTGCAGTCTTTCAAGTTTAAGTTTGCTTCTGAATGAGAAACATGACTCGTGCAATTTCCCAAACTTTTACTGTGTCATTATAGTGTATTTATTACTGGATCTACCCACTTTCCTTGTTAGCAGCCAGTCACAGCAGAGCAAGCTCATACTCCAACCTACGTACACTGGCTGCTGCGGATGCAACGGGGTGTAGAATTCCTCTGCGGGTATGACTGCAAACCATGTGAATATTTGAAAGGGACAAGATTAGCGCGTATTCACCAGAATACCTCAACTGTTTGCTCTGTGATACCAATGCAAATGAGTTATTGATTTTTTTTCTCAATAAGTCACTTGTAATGTCCCATGGTAAGGTAATTTCTGATTCACGTGCTGTCGCAGAAGTGATGATGATAGAGCATAGTGTAGCTAGATGAAGAGGAAGGGGGTGATAGCTTATTCCTGATATTTGCCATCAGCTGATTTTAAGGTAGTTTAGTGTCCTAGGACAAGCACAGACAAATAGAACAGCCTTAAGGTTTCCCTATCTTGCCATGAGAAGTGAACTTGGAACAAAAATAGTAATTGCGGGAAATAAAGTCCGTTTAAAAGCCTTGTGATTAGACAAGCTGATTGTACTGAAGAATCCACACCATCGTGCTGCAAAACATCTCTAAAGATCAAACAGTCCCTCCATCACAGATAGGAACGAGCAATCAAGAGTTACAAGCTGTGCGGGGAGGTCTGTGTGTTTGCGTGCGCTGTTTCAGGTAATACAGGGATGGGGTTGGTATTCGTGGTGTTTGTGCAGTTAGAAGATCTGCCCTGTCCTTTGCAGGTTGTTTAGCAAGACCTAGAAGGCATGTGATTTCATCATGATTTGGTGGTCACATGTAAAACTGATAATTTGCCGTATTTGTCAAACCTCTGGCATGTGAGCATGGAGACCATTACCTTTTCTGCTGTAGAAACAGCAGAGAGTGATTAATGAGAATTATGAGAATTTTTGAGAAATCTATTACATCATTTTTCAGAGCATGAGAAGGGAGGAATAAACAGAGGATCAGAAATCAGGCAATCTAACTATTATCTGTCTCATACTTGCTCTGTGACCTTGGTCAGGTCCCTGTGTCTCGGTTTCCCGGCCATAAACCAGACGCGGTTATCTTCTTTCACAACATTTCAGGGCATGGGCAAGTTTAATTCATGCTGCCTTGCAAAACGCTTTTTGATCCTTGAGCTGAAATGTGAAATCTTATTTTTATAATTTGGGGATTTTGTCTGTGACACACGCTCAGGACATGGCAAATGGAAAGTTAACCCTCTCTGTGCTCTGCTCCGTCCTGGGAAGTCAGCCTGGTGGACTGCAGCATTTCATCGATGCATTTTAATGTATACCTTTTATACCTTCGCCAGTCTAGAGTGGAAAACTGACATTATCTGGGCCGATCTCCCACTTTCGCACTGGCTGATTGCACAACAGAAGAGGCTAGGCCTGGGGCAGATCTATTTTCTACACCTATTATGCTGTTGCGCAGTTGAAGTTCGGTCGTTAGCTGCTTTTAAAAACGACAAATGTGCTCTAATTTTAGAGCATCATAGCAATCATTGTTTTTATTTCAGCAGAGAGGAAAAGTGGAGGCAAAAAAACAGCTTGGGACTTAATAAACACCTTAGCCTGCAGCCTTCGACTTTATTCATGAGGTTTTTTATCTTCTCTTCCACTCTCCATGCACTCACTGCATCTTCTTTACTGCACAGTCTTAAATTACCATTGCAAAGGTTATATGTTTATTTACAAAGAGCTGGCTATGAATGGTGATCCTAAAGGCGAGGAGGGTGTCTCATGGCAATAAACATCTCTTGCTCTCTTAAACACCAAGGCCAAATGAATAAGGTGATGTTTAGTGCCTCAGACATATTATGGTTTATGGCTTCATTAACTACCTGACCTGTATTGTGTGCAAATTTCATCAAAGTGAGATGTATATTTATTCCCTTAGATGGGCTGGCTGATAATGTTCTTCTTCTTAAAGGAACAGTGCAAGAAATTACTTCTAATTAGTGTTGTGAAAGTAAGGGAATTTTGTGAGGCAAGGTAATTTCACGTACCTGAAAATTCACTTAACAGAAAAAAGGCAATGCAATGAGTATTTATACTTGTGTGAAATTGAGAATGCATTAGTATAGCTTCTCTTCACTCTTTGCAGCATATGGGATAGTTGTAACCATTTAAGGAATCTGGGAAAAGACCCTTCTTGGCCAAATTCTTGTCTGATGCAACATAGTTCCCTTCACCAGAGCTGAATCAGGTCTTTTAGATCAACTGAATGTAAAACACAAAGTGTTCAAATTTCTCACTCCACCACATGCCTTCTCCTCTGCTTTTTGCTCCATCTTAGGACCTGTCTTTGATTTCCCAACAGGGTGCTGGGGATATTAGTATCATTGTGGGGTTTTTTATTATAATTGTACACATAGATCCTCACCAAACTGCAATTATAATGAAAACTTGAATTTTAGTCCAGTGTCTGACTGTAGACCAGCTTTCCTGGAGCACAAAACACGTCTAGGGCTGGCTTCATACAGCAATGCTGTGATGAGGGTTCTGCTGTTGTAAGAGAGTTTATTACTCACGAAACAACCACAGCCTTCCCATTCAAAAGATACTGCATGGCCACAGCAGTGTTTGTTCATAAAAACACAGCTCTATATTAATCTGTCTTTACCGTACTGGAGGTATTTCTCATAGCCTGGAAGGATGCTGCTGCTGTTTGCAATGATCACATTTGAATTTACTGGTAGGGCAAAGGTAGCTGAAATGTATGTGGCCCTTCCACTTCGGGGTCAGTCAAAACAGCATGTACTGTCTGTCCCGTAACATGATCACAGCTCTCCAGCCCTTACATTTCCATCAGGGCTGAGCCTCCTCCTCTAGTTGTTCCAAGTGCTTACATTTCTCATTCTATCAGACCAGGAAAAAAAAAAAAAAGATGCTGGTAACAACCATGTTACTTACAGGATGAGTTTGTAGCCACCTGTAGGAGATAGCACCAAGAAGTCCTGCAGAAAGGACTTTTGGAGAGTTGCCTTTAAAGTTTAGCCGTAAGTATATGATGTATTTTGCCATGTGCGCTGACTTAACCAGAGAATGTCATGGAGCTAATTCTGAGCAATTGGATGTCTGTGGTCTAACCACTGGCAATAGCTGCAACGCATGATGAATGGCCCATGGTCAAAGTACATATCCTGAACATGGAGAAGCACAGTTTAAGCTCTTGTTCCTCCATGGTAATGTTGTTCTGTGGCACAGGGAAGTTTTCTTAATTTGTGAATGTTTGTTTTCTAGCTACTGTAAAAAGAAAACTGCAGCAATTAACTGGAAAAAAAAAAACAATGAAGGAAGGGAAAAAGAAAGTGATCTTTCTCAAATGCTGTGAAATCTCTCAGGTGGCAGCTGAGCTTCAGCCTAGGACTGGATGCCGATCCCTGCAATCCAGCCCTCTTGTCATAAGCAGCTCAGCCACCTTTCAGACCGAGGGGATCCACCTCTCCTGCTACAGGGTCAGAACCAGCATTTCAGCAAAGCCAGGAGACAAACTCCTGTGGCCATTCACTGCAAGTGAGATGGGGCTCCATTGACTGTGTTCACTAGATGCTCAGGATCCTTCGTAGCTGATGTTCCCTGACAGTTTTCCAGGGATCAAGCACATTGTGTGCTCAGCCTCGTGTCTCCCTGTGGTCTCTTGGTAGTTTCTTCCCAGGAATAAACTCAGGACCTCATGCAGGATGTTTTTGGCTTGGTCATTAGCTTTGAGCACCATTTGCTCACTATGGCTCTGTTAGCAATGGCTGGACTGCCTCTGGCCCTTGTAGGAGTCTAAGTATGATTGTTGGGCAACGAGCACAACAGAGGGAAAAACAAAATGAAAAAGGGAGGCCTGCACATGGAAATTTTCCTTAGATTTCTTGGAAGCAAAAGCAACTGAAAGCAGCCTTGACTCAGTTATCTATCTGTCTTCAGCCACTACTGCTTCATTTTATTAAAAAAATGAAAAGAAATACAACAACAGAGACAAAGCCATGCAGAGGACAAAACAGCTCCTTGTTTAGATGGAAAGTGACAGCATTTTGCTGCAGTTAACACATCCAAAACAGGGAGAAACTTGCTTCACTTTTTCTATTGGAATCAGGTTCAAAAACTGTCTAAATTATGAAGTAAAGGGAAGATTTTTTTCAAGGACACAGAACAGATGTTAAGTCAGTATGCTCTGTACTATTGTAGTTTCTCCCGGTACAGGTGATCAAGGGCACCATATCAAGATACTGCATAGCCCCAAATTCTTACACTTTTAGATTTTACACATATACAAGGCAAAGGCAAACAGCAGGAACCACCCCTTCTCCCCGCCCCACCCCCCCAAAAAAAAAAAAAAAGGAAGGACAAACAACCATGGAAGAAAAGAGAAGAGTGATATGCTTAAGTGAAAAGATAAAGTTTTACAAGGGCAAGGACAAAATTAGATAGACAGTGTAGAAAGCCAATGAAAAAAACAAAAAAGTGACCGTCAAAAATGAAATGTCAGCACTGACCTGTCCAGCTAAGTATGGAACAACAGCTTGTGAGTGTTTGAGAAGTCCCAAAACTGTTAAGCTTCTTCCTTGGAAATGGCAATTCCTTCCTTTCGAGTTATTCAACCTTTCACCTGTTAGGCTTCTGCCCTCAACCTTGACCCCTGCTATTTGTGCAGCATGGTAGTAACTGAGGTTAGAAATCTGAAAAAGGGTAAGCAAACATAGATGGGAAAAAACTCCAAAAGTCTGCAAAAATTTGGAAACGTGAAATACATGCAGCTTTTATTTTCCCATAAGCATTTTTTGATCCGTAGAAAAAAAAGTTTGTAGTCACTTAGCAGCTTTGTTCAATCTGATTTAAGAGTTTGTTAATAAAAGTGGGTTAGGCGTGAGATTTGGACAAAATAAATCAGACTGTGTTGCAAAAGAGTAACTCAAAGAAAAAAGCAGGAAGAAAGTTTAAAACCATGTTATGGTAAGAAATTACACTGATGGGAGGATTCTGATTTTCAGAGACTGACTTGATATGTGAAGAGAGTCCACAGGACCTGGATCTCAGCTGTTTTAAATCACTATGTGTAGAGGATCTTCTGCACTTCTTCCACTGACTTGAGGATAATTCTCAGGGTTGTGGTTTACACCACATTTGTCTGATGAGCAGATCTATAGAATCAATCATCATTCACAAATGACATTTTCCCCACAGCTTAGTGTCATGTTGCCTTGTGTCATGCTGCAGGATGTCACCTAGGACAAATGTACCAGTTCTTCAATGAGTTTCCTGCGGGTTCATACGTATGCAGAGATTTGCATATACCGGCGAAAGTACTTAGAAGTACTTCTGAACCTACATAATATAACTCCAGTGGAGGTGATTGGAGGTTTGTCAACAAATCCTCTTCCACGGGGCAGTGTTCTTTCCCTGAGATGCCAAACTGTGCAAAGAAGAGGGTTGATGAAACTGGTAAACTACTCCACTTCAACACTTTCTAAAAATTCTTCCACTGCCTGGACCAAAATCTGTTGTTTTGTTTGCAATGTAAGTCAAGTTAAGGGAAGCTCATGTGAAAGAAAATACAGAAAAGAAATTAAACCATGTGGAAAGAAAATGCTTCAAGCCATCTAATCCTCTTTTCCTTGGTGCATGTGTGGAATTTTGGTGCCTAAAAATATTGCCTATTTTATCTTTTCATCTTGATTTGAGATAGGAACATTTTTTTTCAAATGTCAGATTTACACATGGGATGGGAAAAACATTTCCTGTCTTGATCTAAATTGTGAGTTATGTGTACAGAAATGTTGTGGGTACTTTTGTGGATTCTCTCTCCATTATGGCTGTATGCATGATTTCTGCATTACATCATGGGCTGGACCCAGCGCAGGCTAAATCAGTCCCAGGAAAGCAAATTCTACTGGATCGTCTGAAGATTTCATAAAGTGATAAAACGCCCCTGGAGGGCTAATGAGACTTGGGAAAATTAATTTTACTTGGAACTGAAATTTCAAATTCAGACTACCAGAAAATAATCTCCAGTACACTGAACCCCGACATTTCTATTCTCTTTCTGATATTTATACATACAAATTATTTTTGATCATGTTGAGACCAAATTTTCCCCCAGTCTGCTTACTGTGTTCCACTAAATGTCTGTTTTATTTGTCTGTTTACGATGAAGGGCAAAGATCTGAAGTAAGAATAATTTGCTGATCTAGTACATGAAGATGGGATCGTTATTAGGTGGTTTACATATAAGCATAGGCATCTATCTGGACAACACAGGGTCATTTCAGGGATAACCAACAGGGCTTGCATATCAAGAGAGACCAGTATATTTTTGGAGGCACCCATAATAACTGTAATTCAAGGCAGAGAGAAGGAATATGTTGCTGAATTTTGCCCAAGTTGGAAGATGCAGAAAAAAGCTTTGCTGTGTCCAAAGAGAAATAGCGACAGTAATTGAGTTGGTTCATGCAGAGGTACTTTTTTTTCTTTTTTTTTTTTTTCAGGGTCACTAGAGGATAAACTAAAAGAAATGGGAAAACACCCTGCATGCCTAGCAGCTGAGCAGTGCAGAACTGTGACTCGCTGCCATCTCTTTGGTAATGAGGAGGTTGAATGAAAGACTTTTGAATAAGGTCCTTCTTTCCTATGAGAGTCTTAGGCTTTGTCTTGACTAGGATTTGAAGGCACTGTTTGAACATGCTAGCTCACACTTTTTGATTAAAAGCTTTGAGGTGAAGCCTTAGTTCCATTTAAAGTTAATGGCAAAATTCTCACTGACTTTTCTGGAAGCAGGATGCAGTGTCTTTGTGTGAACAAAACCATGTTTCTTACTTGTCCACACTAGATAGACTTTTAAATCAAGAGTGTGCTTCACAAAATACATCACCCAGCCACACTAATGTGTGTTTTAAAAGTTTAAGCTCCTTTCTACATTCAAGAATGGGAAACTGTAATGGCATCCACCTGAACAAAGAGACCAAAACCAAATACAGGATTTTACTTCAGAAAGTAAAGTGACGTCTGAGATGGCACCATGTCCATAACTCAGTCAGGTGGCGATCAAATGTGTGGTGGAGAATATTTGAATTTGGTTATTGACACCCATATGCCCAGGTGAGATTTTTGCGAAAGAAATCTGGATAATGGTCTAAGTGATATTTTACCATGTATAACCTATTAAAGTGATCACCTTGCACAATATAATACTTTAAAAAGAACAGCTGCAGGCAAAATAATGACATGTATTTAAGATAAAGAGAAACAGAAAACGAGGCTGTGCAAAATTCCAAACTGCACTGGGAGCAGTGAGAACCGCCCCCCCCCCTTCCCTCTCTTTGGACCAGGACCTATTTTTGAAGAAGGAAAACTAATAGTTTCAATATTTCTAGTGCTAATAAAGGAAGACCCATGTTATTTTATGTGTTGTTAGAGTCAAATGGTCGGGTGGGAGTGAGAAGAAGGCTGGCTGAGAAGGCAGGAGTGTGGGACAGGCAGTGCAGAGGTGTGGTGGAAACACGTCTGTTTTGTTGCGGCTCAGCTGCGTCTGCCCAGGCACCCGTGCTGGTCAGGGGTAAAAGTCATCCCCTGCAGTTATTGTTTAACAGTGTCCAGAGAAGGAATGTGAACTGTACAGGGAAATCCCCACTTCAAATCAAAGGCTGGTGTGATGCCAAAAATGTCTTTGTGATTTTATAAAGGTGAAGGGAATCGAATGAAAATAAACAACATCCCAGGAGCCTTCTGCATCCCTCCTCTTCCGCTCTCCAGATGCTTGTCGGCCTGAGCTACACGTGCTGAGGTAGATATGCTGGAAAGCCGAAGCAACGTTTCGTCAGAGCTGGAAGGTGTCTGGGTTTGTTTCTTTGTGATTCCTGCAGCTAATTTAGAACAAGACCCTCCTCAGTAGATGGTGTGACACAGTCCAGAAGCGAAACATTTTTTGTGCAGATGAACTCTGCAGGTCTGCAGTGAATCATCTGGCAGGAGAGGTAAGACGTTACAAGCAAAACTCAAATGCCACATGGGGCTGAGTGGAAGGAGAAGAAACTGTCTTGGAAGTGCCGAGAAACACTGACAGATCCCACTACGGGACAAAGCTGCCCTGTCCAACAGGACCTGGTCCATACTTGCCTGGTGCAGCTTGCCCAAACTTCCCTTGGAAACGCCCTTTTCCTTCTTCGCCCTCTTTCCTATTCAACAGGAGTGGGGGTTTTTTTGTTTTTTTTTTTTTTTTTTTTTTTTTTAATTGAGCAATGCTTACATTAGCCTCTCCCTTCAAACAAAGGGATCCCCTTTGCTGCCATCGGGACCGGGGTCTGTCATTTCCCTGGTCTGTCTGGGGAGCGCCTCTCAGCTCCTCCATCCCTTCCCCCTTCACTTTTTGTTGCCTGTTCCCAGCAAGGAAAGTGAATTTTCAAGAGTGTCAGAATAGTGTAAATGCTGATATATAGGCCACAGTTGTCTGAGGGTCTTTTGAGAGACAAACTCCTCCCCTCTCCTCTGTTCCCTTCAAGTTGGGAATGATTCATCAGCTGGCCTTTGGCAAGAAAAGAGCCTTGCCCTGGGTCTCGGGCCTTTGACCTGGGTGAAGAGAGGGGTCAGGCGGCGAGCAACTGTGCAAGCGCCGCTCGGCAGCGACGGGTCTAGGAGACAGAAGGGAGAGGGGAGGGAAAGAATGGAGTGGGACGGTGGGAAAAAGTGGGAATTTAGAAAAGTTAAGAGTATATTTCTAAGAGTCTCAGCGGATCAGCTGACAACTGGGGTTAGGGGTCGTATTTACGCTGGATTCCCTGGGCATGTTACAGTAACATCTGCTTGTTAAGGGTCTGCGGGGACCAAATGTTCCTGACCTTTGCCTGTGGAAGGGGACAAACTGGGAGATTAGGGGTGTTCATATTAACGTTCGTGTTTGACTTGAAGGTTTCTCCTTATCTGAGCCTGGTTTGTCAGTTTTGCCGAAATTCTTTTATGCTCTACCCAAATAAACAAGTCAACCATGCCAATGGTTTGGCCAGGGTTTGAGGTCACGAGGGCTTTGACGTCACTTGACTCCTAGAAGGAGAATAGGAAGGGTGGAAACCCTTGCTCTGGGAGGTGAGGCTCAGTCCACCCTCTGGTCTGAGCACACCATCCATCATAAACGTCTGCAGCAAATGCTTCGTCCCTGCCTGCTTCTGTATTTAGTAACGAAAGAGCTAATGCCAAGATGTAGCCAGAAGCTTATGAAAAGGGTAGGACCTCACTCTAACTTCTGTGTTAGATTTTGTGACTACTGGCTATACCAGAAAACTCCGTGTATGGAAATTTCTTACTACACACAGGAGTTAATGTCCCCTCACAACTGTATTTGAAATTAATTTTGAGAAGCAATAGCTAGAAATCACATTGCTTTACAAGCTATAGTCCCACAACTGGAAAGATCTTCCAACTGTATGGAACCAGAGAAAGGTGTTTTAAAGACCTTGTACTTTTAAAGGTTGCCTTGCTTTTTTCCTATAACTAGAAGGAGTTTGGTTCTTAGGTAGCAGGATGCAGTGTTGCTGAAAGAAGAATGAATAAACAGTTGTGGGTGTTTTACCCAGTACCAGAAGCTTCGAGGAGACAGACTTAGATTAAAGATTTTGTTCTCATGTTGATCTAGTTGAACAAGAGACAAAAATTACTACCCCATTTAATGGAAGCAGAAAAGCACCTGAGTATTAACATTGCACATTGAGCATTTTCAATTAAGCAAGAAGTTCCTTTAAGTACCTGGCTTTATCCTTGTCACTTATGATGTTTAGTCCGTGGCTATGAGTATCTATGAACATCCTGCAAGTGGCTACTCTTCTGGACCTGGGAAAATATGACTGTTGATTTTTCACTTGTTTACAGACATTGTTTGTGATATTTGTGGTATTTCAATTTTGTCCAAAGTTAGTCATAGCTCAAGCCCCAGAGACCATGTAAAGTTTTATTCCAGCTAAAAACAGCCTCAACGCTGGAAACTTTTTGTTTCTAGGCATGTATTTTGGCTATTTTTATCCAGCAGCAGCTACAAGTTATCTCATATTATCCTATCACTTGTGTTGCCCTATCCTTGGGTCCAAAGTCAATAACAGTCAAATTTGTATTGTGCAATCCAGCTTTAAATGTATAAAAGAAAAAAAATAAAAGGGATTGGTTCAAAACAGAGAACCTGGCTAAGGACCAGAAGCTGGAGGAGAACTGAAGCAAGCTGGATCTAGGTGATCTGGGCTGATTTAAAGTTTGGTTCTTGGAGTGAGTAGGCTGGTGAGGGACAGGAATTTAGACCATTCAAATCCACCTTTGTGATTATAAATAATAAAAAATTTCATTCGGAAGTGCATTCTGCCAGACTTCACAATAAACCTCCTAGCAGGTCATTGAAATTCTCTTAATCAGGGTCAGAACCCACAAGCTGGGGTCTGCCCTGTGAGTTCAGTGGGAAAAATATTCTTCTTTCCAAATACTCTTTTTTCCTCTTTCCTTTTCTCTTTCAGTTGGAAAGGACCCCCACATAAACATGCAGAGCAATTTTCCAGTACATTAACCCGGGAGGGGGGAATCCGTACTAGCAACGCAACGGGTAGCCTAAAAAAAAATAAAAATGGAGCAACCGGGTGAGCTGAAGATGGATGAGCCTGGGATATAAGACAGGGTAGTTTTTCCACTGTCCTGCCCTATACACCTAGGACAAAGGCTTCATTGAGTGAGATGCTTGACATCAGCCTCATAAACTAGTAGTTGGGCACAAAAGGTCTGACACTTGAAAGTACCAGTCCCTGCCCTCTTTGCATTGCAGCTGCACAGAGGGGTTGGGTCTAACAGTTGTGTCCCTTTGTCGTCCTGTAGGACAAGAGGTGAAGATAAATAGTGTTGACTTTAATGCAGTCACACAATTTTGCGTTTTCCCAAAAGACAACATTTCCTCCCAGGCCTTACTTTATTACCTCGGGCAGCTAGAACCATCTTTCTTCTCTTGGGGGTGGGGATGGGCTAAAGGTAGAGGGCAAAGGGAGGGAAGATGAAACCCAAGCCTTGGTACCTCTTCCCCAGCAACGAGGTGGGCTGTGATTTTCTTCTTCTTTGTAATGGTGGCTTTCTTTTCTTTCTCATGGGAAAGCTGGAAATGACCAGAAAAGCTTGGAAAGTAGCTGAAAAAAGTAGAAATTTCTATGAATTTTAAAAAATCCCTATCTCTTAAAAAAATTTAAATGCTCCCACAAGATCTATGCCAGAAAGAATTTTTGAATTTTCTGTGGCAATTTCCTGGAGAAAAGCTTGACAGAATGTTTTTGCAAGCTATTGCCCTGCAAAATGGTCATTCGTTAGTCCCTTCAAAGTTTTGTAACCAGAACCACAAGTATTACACCTGGAAAAGTGGATAGAATAAAAATATATATTTGAGACAGAATTGGAATAGTAGCATCTTTAGCAATGCAGACAGTGAAGGAGGAAATTTAGGAATGATGAGACATCTGTTCACATCTGAACTTGGTGGGCCATAGCCAAGTTCAATTGTCTAGAAAATGCTCTGTCTGGTACTATGCTCACTGGCTGCAGAATGCCCTCTGAATGTGTCCATATCATCCTGTACAGTGACTCATTCGATGATGATGAGAACATCCCAAGTCATTCATATTTGTCCAGTTTGACCCTTCGCTTCCCTTCTCTGTGGTGGACTTGTGGTAACGACACCACAGAGGATGAGTGAGCTAATTAAAAATGTATTATGGGGAATTCTATACTTGTAAGAAAAATAAATGTTAGACCTGGGACATGAGGGCTGTGGAGAAACAAAATAATCTAGCCTATGATCTATGCTTCTTTGGCTAGACTGCTTTGGGTATTTAAGTTAGACTGGTTAAAGCTGAACTAGTTATCTCCCCAATTCACAAGAGCACAGGAGCACCTGTAGCTGTTTTTTGTACAGAGGTATGTTGGAGAGAAGGTCCTGCCTGACAATGATTACTTCCATTTTCCCAGTTAACAGTATTGTTAGTTTTTCAGGCCTTGTAGCCTAGTCGAGTTTGTTTCTTGTCTTCTCATTGACCTGTGATCTTGGACTGACTTGAAAGGCTGCCTTGTGTCCTTACAGAGTGTAGGTTTTGTCTATTTGATCCGTTGTTGGCAAATCTAAGAAAATAAAGACAGGCAAGTTCTCTCAGGCTGCTTTGAGTCCTATCAGCCCTTAGGACTTGGCAAACAAACAGAAGATGAGAAATCGTGTATTTGAAAAAATATATTCAGCTCTGTGAGATATCAGGGATAGGCAGGAGAAGAGGTTTTTTTTGCCTCAGCATTGTCCTCTGCAAATGCTAAAACCATCTACCCCATCCCTATGTTATGCATTTCAATAGAAAGAAAAAAAATGCCCAGTGGATTTGACAGCTGTCTGGCAGCAAAATAGAGTCCTGGGCAAAATTACTAACTCCAGGGAGTCAGTGACAAAGTCCAATTGACTGCGATGGGGCAGAACCTGTCCCTTGGGAACAGTCCCGGCCAATTTGGCCAGGGACTTCTTGTTTTCCCAAGTCACTCCAGCAAACAGTACCCACTTCTTTCTGTGCCTACATTTTTTCAGTGATCCTTCTGAGCACTCAGTGACCTAATTTCTGGGGCACTGAGCATCATCTGAAGTCAAAAGCTGCTGAGGGTGCTCTTTGCTCACTCACACTTCCAGAAATCAATTGAGATTTATTTCCGAGTCAGCAAAATCAACTCAGGCTTCTAAAGTCTGATTTTCAAAGCTGTTTGAAGTCAGCTGAAATTAGAGGCTAAAGCAGCTTAGAAAAACAGCTGGCACCTATCTGCATCTTTATGTGAGTATCTTTAAAAATCTAACTCCATCTCCTTATACTTAACATTTCAATTTTTTTTTCCAGAGTGCCCATACTCCCATGACCTCACTGAAAAAAAGAGGCACTAAAATTATATGGCAGGTCTTATAATGTACACAGGCACATTGCAGTGTATGTAAATGCATGTCTCAGGTCTGGAAAGAGGTCGAGTCTTTCACTGGGCTGCGGGCCAAATAGGTGCTGGAATTAGAGCTATGCAAAGATTATGCCTGTGAATTTTTTAGGGGTCTTAATGTACCTCTTTCTGGGTGCTGGTGTAGGCATCCCTGCTTCACTGGGTGCATGATTCCCCCACATAGACCGACGTGGGGTCGGACCCTTGGGAGGAGCCATCCTTTATGACTAGATTATCTGATCTGCATGGTAGCACATACAGAAAGTTGGAGATATGATCTTACTTTCATCCTCACCTAACTTGTCTCTGCAACCCCCAGGGGGATGTGCTGCCTAATCTGCAGAAAGAGCCTTGGCTCTAAATCACAGCAAGGATAAGAAGGGTTCACTTTGCTCTGCTCCTCTTCTCTCCCAGCTCTCCAAATGCTATTACTGTGGGTTTTTTCAACAGTTTCAGAAACGTTCAGTAGCAAAACTGAAGAGCTTGGGCAGAGCCCTCCTTCAAGCAGAGTAAAATGGTCCCAAATAGCCAGAACAAGAGTCCTCTCTCACAGAGGTGTCTTTGTGCAGCACAAAACTAGCAGTGCTGGGTCTGTGCCACCTTTTCCTTGCCCTGTGAAGAGTGGAGAGCTGAGAGCATGGCTGAAAAAGGCTCAGAACATTCTCACAGTCAGGGCTGGCAGGACTCATTGGAAGGCTGTTCCAGCTGGCCGGGATCAGAGCATCCCCAGGGGTGTGACAGATTCCCCCAAGAATGAACAAGCAGACTGAAGAACATGAAGATGTGTCTTCTTTCTCCCACCCCCTGCTCTGATCCCAAACCCAGGTCAAAAGCATCTCATTTCAGCCCCAAATTTCCCCAGTCTTTCTATAGTAGCCATTAAAAAGCAAGTTTCTGTTATCAAGATTTTCCTTCTATTTATCTGGGGAAAATCATTGATACTAAGCTTAAATTGTCATCCTCCTCCATGCAATTCTTTTCTCTAAACAAATTAGCATACGTTGGAAAACTGTCCTGGAAATGAAACAAACAATGACTCGATGTGAACTGTTTATGTTGGCTGAACATTATGACACTGGGAAAGTCCAATGCTGGTCAATATTCTTTTTCTTGGGAATTGACAGTAATAGCTTACTCAGAAGAAAGGCAGCATCTTGCACACTACCAGTACCAAGCCTGGAACTGCTGGCAAAGCCTTCTGTTATTTGAAGAATGCTTTACTGTAATTTTTCATTGTGAGGAGATGTTTGATTGCATTATTCCCAGTATATGTTTTATTCCAAAGAAGCAGCTAGGTTTCTTACCGGCACACAGCTGTCTTGGCACTGTGAACTCTTTTCCTGAATTGTTGCCTTGTAAAAAACTCTCATTGATTTTGAAGTTCTCTGACTTACATTTAAGTCTTAACCATCTGAGGTCCAACATACCTAACCAATTTTCTTTTACTTCATATTATATGCTCAGCTATCAAACAGAATTGACTGTACTGGTTGTAATACCGTGACATATGGGTAGAACGGTCAAATGCCGTGTGTAGGATAGCTGGGAGTGTCCTGTCCTTCGCTACGGCCAGATAACCGCCACATGTGAGAGTTTGCATAAAGAGCTGACATCTGCAGCACACAGACAAGGAACAGAAAATATTTTGGGAAAAAAAAAGTGAAGTAGTTCTGGTGAGTATTTTGCATGAGGAAATATTTTGACTACCTCATAAAATGACTGCAAAAGGAAAAGACAAAAATAGCTAATGGAAATTTTGCAATTTCATTTTTTTCATCCACCTTACCTATAAAAAGATACTTTTGAAGGCTTCATGTGGGTTTTTTTTTTTAAATTTGCAGAGTTCAAGACATTTCAAAGAAAGGTGATAACATTTGTATCTCCATTTTACAGATGGCAAGACAAAAATATTCCTCATGTTCATCTTATACAACAGACTCTCTCCTCTAATAAAATCTGACTCCAGTAAGACCACTGCTTACTCCAGTAAGACTCACTCGTAGGACCCAAGTCATAGATACTATTAGGGTCTTCTGGCTTTTAGTTCATTCCCCGCAAAGAAAGGGAGTTAGAATAATCTTCTGGAGTCAATGGAGCTGAGATGGTAATGCATATTGACAATACACATTTAAATATGCATCTAACTTTAAGCCAGAATAGTTTTCCTGAAATTATTCAAGACCACTCTGGGCTTAAAGTTAGATGCATATTTAAATGTGTAGCTAAATCAAGATGTTAATAAGTTCTTGTATCAAGGTAAGCAAAGCTGTAAAAGAGCATCTCCAACTTGGAATAAGTTTTTTTAAAATTTTATTTCTAAGAGGAAATACGCAGAGAATAAAGTTCTGTTAAAAATACCTAAAAAAAAAGCTGAAACTAGAAAGAAAAATATCCTAATTTTATGGGCTTCTGAAAAAGCTGATTTTTTTTTTTTTTCTAAGTAGATAAAAAATAACAGCCATCTTTAAAGAAAACTTATTGGATCAAAAAGACTGAAAGAAAAGAAGACAGAATAAAATGTCTGGAGCCTTATTGATCCTTAAGAAAAAGTTGGATTGGACTATAGCTCAATTTAAGAGCTGCCAACACCTGAAGAAAATACATTTTCATTCTGAAAGCTTGTGTGCTTTATTTCTAACCGATTTGTTAGTCCAATAAAAGGTTGCACTTTAACTATCTTGACTCACTTGAGAATAATTGGCATTTCTTTCATTTTATGGCATCATTTAAGTTTTAGAATGGATTATTTGCTTGCATATTTCTGCCTTTTTGCTGCTGCTGATAGATGAGTTCCCACTCAGCGGGAACTCTCCAATTTCTCTTTTTGAGCCATATACTCTGCAGCTACTGTGAAATCTTCTATTAGGTTGAAACCCAGCCCAGTGCAACAGGCTGGAGGAGGTGCCTTGCCATGAGTCTTGCCCTACAGCAAGGTGTTCAAGAGGGCTGAAATGTTGGGTTACAGGTCAAAGACAAGGTTGTGTTCACCAGGGAATTAACACAGGCCAAACTAGGGAGAAGGCAGAGCAATGCAAGGAGAAATATGTTGCTGCAACACCAAAGGAAAAAAAAAAGTTCTATATATGTGTGTGTATTCTGACCCACTGATATCAATGGATTAACCCCTCCGGGACTTCAATATCCTCCGGATTAGCCTTGTGCAGCATCAGTGAGTGCTCTTGCTGTCAGTACTCCAGGGGAGCAGCCGTGAACAGGCTGTCTCACAGCCCTGTGCATCCGCTGGCTAAGGGATATAAATTCCATCTTCCTTTTACAGAGTCTGGAGCTGGTTTTTATGTGAAAAAGTAGGGATTTTGCCCTTAGCGAATTCTTGCTCGCCGCACACCAAATGTCCTGTGTGAGGGAATTCGCTCTATCAAAGGAGAGCCATTTTCATCCTGATTTGTGTTTGAAACATGAAAACAACATAACAGCTGCATGCTGCATTGAATAAAGAACATACACATGCATTTAAATCACTTATATCTTACTTTTTTATGATGCAATTGTGAATTATGTTCTTTTTGCATCTGTAATTAGAGGGCAGAACAGATGGTGAAGGCTTCGTTTAAAGTGATGTGTCCATTAAAATAACCTATGCTGCCAAATGATTGTTCACTATAACAGGGTATTCATTCACCAGAGCAGCCTTTTCGCTCTATTGGAATACATGGGGAAGGCCTCCGGACTTGACAAATCCTTTTTAATTTTAGGGTTTCCCTAGAAAAATACTGACTGTACAGGGTTAGCACTAAACCCCAAAAGCATATGTTCTACTGTTATCTTTATAATTTTAGGGTGACCTTGTTTATAATGAAAGGATGACTGTAAATAAAAGATAAAGGGAAAGAAAAAAAGGGAAAGAAAAACACTATATATTAAGTTACTTTAAAGCATAATTATTTTGTGGTTCTTAATCAATTTCCAGGGTCGTTCTACCCAATCTGGAGCAGAGAGTGACCTGTTCTCAGGATATGCCTGTCCTGTTGCTTGGTGTAGCAGTGATTAAGGTCCATGGATAAAGTGCTCTAGAAATATTTACACTGATCAGAGCAGTCACATGTGATGTTTATAAGAAAAGAAGTATTTTTGAATCTGGTGATGAGGGGAAACCCTGAATCTGAATCTATCCCTTTCTCTTTCTGTCCCTCATTTTGGGACATCACTTACCATGAAAACAATTGTCCCACATTAAGAGAGTGGGAAAATAAAGAATTTGCTTTTGCTCAGTTTTCTTCTTAGTAGGGAAACAGGTAAAGAGGTGAGGCACTCACTGTTAAAAACTCTCATTTTAAGGAATAAAACCTTTGAGTACTGGGGTGAAGCCAACTTTGGCCAGTTGTGATTGGAGTGTCCTGCCAAAGTCAGCTGGGAAGCCTATGAAACCCCAGTCATCAGTCTTAATCCAAGTTCTTAGTCCAGATGTACTTTAATAATATAATTTGGTTTTATATGTGCATGTGTGTGTTCTCAACAGGGAGGTCAATGACTGAGTGGAAAATGAGAAATTTTTTTATAGATATTCCTCCAGGTCAGCATAACACTGTAACAAGATAATAATAATTGCAGCGCTGTTAATTTCAGCTCTGAGGTTGTCCCACAGCCATCTGATGAACATTAGAACATGCCTGTGGTGTATGGATGCAAAATGAAACCAAAAGTCCTTTTACTCAAGCCACCTTAAAGAATATTAAGTGATATATGGACCAGATAGCTTAAGCTGGTTTAGGATAATTTATTGTGGAGATAACAAGTCAAAGTCTTTGGTGCTTCAAGTGAATAAAAAAATCTGTGAAATAAAGAAGGTTATTTCTGAAGACAGCTGAATGCTTTGCATGCTGACATGTGATTTTAATTTGTGGACACCAGTCAAGTGATTCAGATGTTAAAGTGTCCCATGGCATTGTGAGGCAGCATGACATCGTTGGGCAGATCAACGAGAATTTATAAAATAGCCCAGCTCAGGTAATTCAGAAGCAGCACAATGCTCTGTGACACATTCATGGCTGGTATGACACATAGGTCCCCGCTGTAGGGAACAGCGAACAGATGAAGAGATTACATCACAGACTGAGAAGAAAATAAAATGTGGCGGCTAAACACAATCTTTTTAATTGACGTTTGCATTATGTCCCATATAAATATATTTCTGAAGGGAAGGGACTCTGTCAGCACTTGAGGAGTTTCACATGCTGTCTCTGTGCTCTAGGCTGCAAACCAGCCCTGCAGTGATCAAGTAGATTTCAGAGTGGATCTCTTATTCTGAGTAGGATTTGGATATACTTTTTTTTTTTTTTTTTTCGCCAGCATACCTATGACTATTGTGTTTCCATACCTGCCATTGATCATCATTTCCCAATTATTGTAACACGAGAAGCACACGTGGTTTCCAGACTGCACTTCTGATCTCCTCCAGTCCACAGCTGTTTGCTTAATGAATGTTTGTGGTTTGTTTCCCTTTCCCTGGAATTATTTAAAAAAAAAAAAAAAAAGAGAGAGAGAGGAGGAGGAAAAGGGGGAGGGAGACCATAGATCAGAAAAGAATTTACTAATTTAAATGTTGATTATGGCCTCCTGGACTCCAAGATATTGTCCAGGTTACACTCCATTAAGGTCAAAAGAAGGTTTTTGAGCCTGGTCACCCCAAAACTTCAACAAGTATGCATACGGGACATGAGACCATCAGCACTTAAATATCTGCATGAGGAGATGGTGAGTGACGTGCTTTCATGGAGGACAGTTTTCAGGTCTAAAAAACCCCTTTTTGGAATAAAGACATCCCAGAAAATGGCATTAAAACAGGACAAAGACAATATCGGTGCAAAAATGCCAGCAGCCTTACATGTTCTGCTGGGGCAGCAAGCGAACAATGGGCACAAACTGTCTAAGGCTGTGTGTTAAGATAGCAATAATCCTCCATGGCAATTGTAAAATGACGCATTATGTTTGGCAACGGAAAGGAAAATGCAAATTGACTCTTTTTGTTTACATTTAAGTGCTTATCAGAGTCTGTAGGTAGACATACAGATATGCTCATCTGTCAGACCTGAGAAATCTAGTTCATTCTCATAAATGTAAAATAGTTTCTTTTTGTGTGTTCTCTTTTGTATGGAGGGTTTTTTTTCTTCTTATACCCCCACCCCCTCCCCCTTATGATTCCCTGAATTGCTTTCCGATTCAGACAGTGTTTTTAAGTCTGGTCTCTTCGTATTCCCTTGTTGACACACCTCTGAGCCAAGCTGATGGACAAAACGAGTCTCTGAGCTGAAGCCTTTCAGAAACGATATACAGGAATTAGTGCTGATATGCGCTGATGGGGAGCTCTACTTTTGTTTCTTCAATGGCTGGGGAAACTGATCCAGGACAAACTTTGGAAATCTTTTACAGCCATCTGATGCAAAGTGATTTTTAGCTTTCTATCACCTTTGACACATGAACACTGGCATAATTTTTGTACTACTGTGGTCCTCGCCAGGGGCAGTTCATCAGATAGCAGGGATTAGGGACAAGTGAGCTAGTTCAGCTGGAATTCCTGCCCAGCTCCCCTTTCACCTTTGTGGCCTATTCTGTGATACGTACTAAATCTGAACCATATACATTACATCCTACTATCACCATCCTGTGTAACTCCTCTTTAATCTCTTGCTGCCATTGAATAGTGTGGAGCCAGTCCTTCTCCATTTCATGACGCCGTTGAATTCCGTGGGGGAAAGCTGGGCTGTATTGAAGCCAACAGCAAACCTCTCATGGGTGGTCAGGTTCTTTTACCCAGCACCTCGACTTCCACTTTTCTCAAAAGAAGAAAGCCCAAGGTAGAATTTTTGTTGAACAATTCTGGAGAATCAAAATGTAGCTTTTAACTTAATCATCTATGTTAGAGCAAAATGTCTGTTTCAATGACGTTTGATTTTGTAAAACAATGCGATGAAATCATGTTGAAATATCGTGTGTCTATACTGAGGCATAGATTTATTTTTTAATTTCAAGTAACTTTTATGAAAGAAAAGTCAGTATTTATTGTGCAACTCTTTCAAGTTTAAAAGGTCACTGTGGGAATGAACAGTCTGATGTTACGCAGATGAAATGTTTTGTTTTGACTCATAATAAAAGTTTATTTTGAAATCTCAGTTCATGTTAAAACTGCTTTGAAATAGGAAAAGAAACACAGAATAGTAGCTCTTCCTAATTGTGGGAAATCTTCCTGCTCAAATCCACGTACATTTTACACTTTTATTGACAAAGTTTTGTTATGTGTTCAAATGGGCTCCCCTATTAATTTGGGAACTCAATAGGAAAATAGCAGCTGCTGTGGAGATTTCTTTACAGGATTAACTTAGATCGTAATGTTGGGAAGTATCTCCAATATTACAGCTCCACTTATGTTCTTATTTCTACCACTGAGCCATCGCTGTTTCTGAATGCTGCCTTCCAATGAGATGTGTCCTAAAGAAGTGGTTCGTGTACCTACTGACCGTGAGGAAGATAACTAATAAACACTGTTTCATAAGCCACTATACAGATGCAAAGTGGTCAATCTACTGACATAAAAAATCAGATAAAAGACACTCAGTTGAAGCATGTCCAACAAAATACATAAATTAACTTCTGCAAAATCCTCTGCTCATTTGCAGAATTGAGGAATACACAGTGTTGCTTGTAACAGGAAATAGGTTTCTTTAATCAACTGTTAATTGATCTGTATATTCACATTTTTCCTTGATTCTGCTACTTCTCTAACTTCAGACAAGGCTGTATCAATTTTTCAATATGTCTTGCTGTTTCTTGGAATGGAACATCTAGCCTGTTGCATCTGACTCCCAGTTTTCCCTTTCACTCAATTAGTGTTTGGCACAAACATACAGCTACTTAAAAGCTTTCGATCTGGTTGGGAAAAATCCTTATGGCAAAAGACAACAGAAAGAGCAATCCGGTGACCTGCGAGCTTAGGCGACTGAAGCCAGATGTGTTCAGCTGCTTAGCAGTCTTAAAGCCACTTGTTAGGCAAGGCAGAGGCTGAACAGCATCTAACATTGCAGAAACCTTTTATGTTGCTTTGATGGCAACACTTCAATATTAACATTAAATCCAAACTTTTCCTAATGTCCTCAGGAGAAATGACCTGGGACAGGCAGTCAATTACAGGACTGCATTTGTTGTATGTGTAAGAAAGATGATGTGGAAGAAAAAGTTTTTATAAATGTTACTGTTACAAATTGCAGGATTTTAGACAAGAGCTGGTTTTTCCTGAGGATAAAAAGTTAATTGAGGAATAAAAGTTTTCACTGGAGAAATTTGTGAAAAGTACAACATTCTGGTCACTGTCACAGCAAGGTGTAAATAGGACATTGATGGGAATTGGGCTGGGAATTGTATTAGGACCAGAATGGAAAAAAAGAAAAACTGTGGTAATTTCTACAGTTCCAGATGGAAATTCTTAGATACTGAGCAGAACAGGGCAGGTACCATCAAGCACATCCAACACATATCTTTGCCAATGTGCCATGAACCTGACCTAGAAAGGCCATTTTTGGGACTCAGTCTTTCTGCTGAGAATACCAGAAAATGGGTGCTTTTAGAAGCAGTTTCTCACTGTGTGTATGCCTTCAAAACTAGAGACATTATTTTTCCTAGGCTCACTATTGATATAGACTGGATTTAGAGCAGTGACCATGTGTTAAAGAGTTTTATAGTCCATACGTACCTGTGCAAATCATCTAGCCCTGATCAGAACACGCTGCAGTCTAAGGAGAAACGGTGACTTTATCATTAATACTGGTGGGGATGAAGAAGAGTGATGGAATCTGTAAGGGGCCCTCTTTGCACAATACACGTGCCAAACAAAAACAAAAATACAAAACTCAGCACATTATAAATGACATAGGAAATGAAAACTCCCAGCCACTGTGCAAGGGAAATAGAGAAAAGAGAGAGATAAGCAGTCATTACAGTGCAGTCTTTTTCTGCTCAATAATATTAAGTTCAGACAAAACTGGAAGGGTTCACGTCCTCAGACAAGGAAAAATGTTTTTCATTCCCTTTAAATTCAATCTTTCATCCTTTTCTTCTTATTTATTTGACTTCTGAGACATTACGTTCATTCAGGTGCTAAACTCCCAGTGGGCTTGAAGTGGAATTAGCTCGGGATGTAGGAAGCTGGAAACAGTGAGCAACACAAACCTTTGCATCAATCCCTATGAAAATAAATTAAGTAGTTAGCTCATCTCTTCTCACAGTGTCCTATTCTGCAATAGAACAAAGGGCCAAATTTAACCCTGATGTAAGAGGTCAAAACTGTTAAGAATTAAACCAATAGGAATTTTTCTCTTTATTCGACTAACAAGAGAAAGTCTTCTGTATAAACAAGCATCCTCCTCCTCTTCCTAATCTCTTAAACATCCGGCCAGGATTAGGATCCCATTGCACTAGCTGCTATATAAACTCAGAGGACTGAGCAGTTCTTCTGCAAAGGCTCTTTATTTTAAATGGACACAAGGAAAAGGATGGAGAGAAAGGGATATCGTACTCGAAAAAGAATTAAGTTTGTGAGAAATCCACTCAGATCTCAACATCAGAGAGACAAATATAATAAGAACATTTTCAGGCAAAGAAGAGAACTCGCATTCAAACCCACTAACCTTAGCTGCTGTTTATGTTATAGAGAGAAATAAATGAATGTAAGAACCACCTTTGCTTCACAGCTCTACTTTTTGTTACAGGTCAAACTTTATCAATACAGACGGCTGCTAATCCTTGCCTGGCATGACGTGGAAGCAATTGTTTTATTAGGGGATTGTGTCACAGCATTAATCTGATCGCCAAATTTGAGAGCAGGAAAGACTTTTGGAGGTTTATCATTCTCTTGCCTTTTGACGTATGGCTAGTATATTAGGGTCCCCTGTTATCAATTTCTTGTGGCTTCAGGATACCAGCCAACACAGACCTCAGAGCTTCCTATCTTTTATCTTGTGTCTGCGGTGACTTTTCTCCTGCAGCAAGGCATTAGATCAACTCCGTCGTCAGCTTAGGGGAAATCCATCAGTTAGCATCAGCAGAGGAATGAAGAAGAATGACCTGGCAAGAAGTGAAGTAACCTCGAACTCGAGCCAAGAGCTTGTCAGAGAGCATAACTGCATCACCCAGTTTTCTCTGGGTGATGAGAGAAAAAAACATGGAGGGTGAGTGCTACAGCGAGCGGGATCCACACCCGCTCTGCAAACAAACACCAGCTTCAATAAGTGCCTTTTTAATGTGCATTGAGTCTTTGTGTAGGAAAAGGATGTGCAGTTGGCAAGTACAGAGCTGTAAGGGGATAGTTTGAACATGCTGATAAAACGTCTAGCTTTACTCCAGAGTTGACTTTATCATTTACCCAGGGATATTGTTAGGAGAAGATGATAGCCACGCTCCGACAGGAGACAGACAGTGAAATGTATATGAACAAAACAGCCATTGTGGCGAATTCTATCCTGTTTATGTGGTGACTTCTCTATCCATAATCGCACAACTTTACAGGCAGAGATAAAACACAAAGCAGGCGGGGAGAGACGTGGGGGTAAAGAAAGGGAAAAGAGAGCACACCGAGATCAAGGGGCTCTGGTAAGAAAGACGGACACTATCCCTCTTAAAGCCTCAACGCTAAGAAAGAAAAGGAAGAGAAAAGAGAAAGAAATCTCCTGTGCCTGCGTCCTTAGGCAGAGGGAGAGTGGCTGGAGCGATGGGGTGAGGTGTGCACTTTGGAAAATGAGGTTAGGCAGTTCACTTCTGCCAGATGGTCTGCAGGAGCAGCCCGAGCATGGTGGCAAAAAAGTCAACACCAATAATGGAAAGAATGGTTTTCCTGCCCTCTGAAGAAACTGTGGGGATTACTGAAATTAGAGCTGGGCTCATGCTGCAAACATTTTCCTCTGAGCACTCACTTGTAGTGAAAGGAAAACAAATTTGCACCCGTGTGTAACACGCCTCTTTTGTATTCACCTTCCATGGGTCTCTCCACCCACTGTGTTTTATTTGTCTAATCAAGAATCGAGGGCTATGAATTTTAAGCTCACATGTCTGACAATTCCTGGCTGAAGTGGTATACTTCATTGTATTTATTATTTCTGTTGATTTAAATTAATGTAAAAAGTCCTATTCGAGAAGTCTCAATAGGGTTTCAATTGCAAATGATGGACATGTCATGATTTAAAATAATCTTAAGGAAATAATGCTGTTTGAACTGGTATTGCCTTCAGCGGAGGAGCCAGAGGAGCATCCTACCACCACCTTTGCAGATAGGACCCAACTTGCAGAAGCAGCACACCAGTGGCTAAAGACTTCACAAAATCCCTGACCAGGAAGGTTTCGCCCAACTTGCAGAAGCAGCACACCAGTGACGAAAGCCTTCACAAAATCCCTGACCAGGAAGGTTTCTTGTTACATAGCATATAGCCTAGGGAGGGGGCTTCCCTAGACCCCACCAGAGAGGCAGAGAGGAAGATTAATTGATAATCTGATTGCAGGATTTTCCTGCAGGACCACGGTTTACATGCAAACAGCCAAGGTGTGACACAAGTCCCTTGAAGTGACTTAGCCTTAGTTCCGTATTTGCCCCTGAATGACCGAGGACAAAATGTGCTGTACTTTCCAAGGCACAGCTCGTGGAGGCAGCTTCCTCTGTGCAGTGTGTTCTGCCTTGAACTTTGCCTCTCTGCTTGGGAGTTTGTAGCCTGAAGGCTCTGAATCATAAACTCCCATGGTCTCAGCTGCCGGAGGTTACTGCCTCTGCCAGAGGTTGCTGCCCAGGTGGCAGAAGGTACCTCCTCAGCCACTTTCTGACAGAGGTTGCTGCCCGGGTGGCAGAAGGTACCTCCTCAGCCACTTTGCAGTCAGAAATATTAGTCCAGACTACTGGAGGGAGGAAGGGGAATGATGGAGTTCACTGTTGCTAAATCCACCAGAGCCCTATGACTCAGATCTCTAAAACGGAACAGGTCCATGCAATTACTTTGTGTATATGTGGAAAGCAAAAAATCTCTTAAACTCTCCAGGTAGAGAAAACAATGAAAATAATGGCAGTGATTTTTTTTTTCTTCTAAGCAGAGACAGGTCCATGCAATTACTTTGCAATTTACAAGCAAAAAATCTCTTAAACACTCCAGGTAGAGAAAACAATGAAAATAACGGCAGTGATTTTTTTTTTCTTCTAAGCAGATGCCACTAGAACCACAGAGATAGAGGGTTAATCTCTTACAGAATTGATTATTACCATTTATCTCCTTCTCCATCCTTCTCCATCCTAAAGGGTTAATATCTTACAGAATTGATTATTACCACTTATCTCCTTCTCCATCCTTCTCCATCCTAAAAGTGAGATAAAACCGGGAAGCATCTTCTGGTGTCCCCTCTGGTTTTTGTGTCACTCTGAGCCCCACTGAAAGCAAAAGTTCTGCTTCCCCAGGCTTAGCCAGTCTGGAAGGAAAACCAATTTGTCCTACATAACGTGAAGAATCACCACGCAATTAAGACTGATTATAAGTCTTTATCTGTATATTATTAAAGACTCAGAGTTTTTGTAGTTGGACATTTAATGTGTTTGGAAGACATTTTTATTATGAGCTTGTACCAGACCTTTACACATATTTTAAATTAATTCGTTGCTTGACTGTAATAAGGAGTTGGATTCCGTTTTCAGGGCCACCCGTGCAAAGTTGGTCGCACGCTTTGAACATTTTTCCATCTGTAAGAGTCACAGCTCATTCCATAGAGACCATCAAAGAGCCAAGAGATAATAACACATTTGTTGTCAACTGATAAAGACCAAACTGGAAACATAAATTCAATAGTAATAATTTGTTACCAGTTGTTTGATAGATTTGCCACTCTGTGCCATTGCCTGAGTTCATCCCTTATTTTCATTGTAAGTTTTCGTGGTTCTGTTCTTCCTGCTTAGACCTGTTAATATGAAGATGTCTGAACATTGAGGTGTGCATGGAATCATGTCTCCAGGGAAGAGAGTGACCTTGCTGCTAAATCTTTTATAGTTGGACTGCCCAAAATTTGCTGCAGGGAGAAAATCACAACATTGACAGGGAAATGGACTACTTTAAGTGACCTCATGGGTGTTCTCCAACACTAACTTCTATAGTTCCACAACAGGAAAATATTGGTTTAATGAGACAAAAGAAAGCAGAAACTTCTGAGGGAAGAGATGAATTTCATGATGATTCACTCTTTTATTTATTTATTTTTTTAAATCACAAAAAAGACTGTTTCTAGCCTGTATCTTGCAGGCAAACGCAGAAGCTATCATTTGTCAGCAAATAATAATGCATAGGGTGCATCCTTTTTCTTTATGAAAACAGCATAAATCTGAAATTCTTCCCCACTGGAAAGAAATTTAATATTTAAAGGTAATTTGACCTGTACACGTGTGTGCCATGAATCTTTTATGTGACCTACAGCAAATGTATTTATATAGTATTATTCTGAGGATTGTTATATCTTATTCATTTTTTGGGATATTTTTCTTTCTTTGACTAATGTCCATTTGACCTTCTCATTTCCCCACTCAGCCAGAACTGTGTTAACCTTCCTATTTATGCCTTTTTCCCTGTTTTTCAAGGTCTGATAGCTAACACTGGACCATATGTGGCTAATATTATGATAGAACTGTTCTTTTTGCTGACATAGAAGATACATCTTTTTTTCCCAGCCCCTGATTTCTGCTGCTGTTATTATTACATAACTGAGTCAATAGTGATGTGTCTGGTGAAGGGGAAACCAGTGAGAGAGTGGAAAAAAATATTTTTATTGTTTCACTTTAATTTCTATTCCTTTGTAGAAAGAATCTGTGGGGGGTTCAGATGGTTTTGTGTAACATCTTATCTCTGACCAGATCTCTCTTGTAGATGACAGACCCCTTAGACTGAAATTCTGCACAGGGGTCAGCACAACAGATACGTCTCCCTTACATCCCACTTTGCTGTATTTTGAACTCAGTCTGCATGAATTTGGAGGCCTTGTCATATCTCTTGACAACAGTGAATTTCGTATGCCAAAATTCTGATGTACAGGTCTGTTACAGGGGCTTTGATTGACAAAATGGCTTTGCTTGGGGTGTCTGATGAGGCTACTGCCTCCAGCCCTGCCTCTGCTGAAAAGATATCTATACTGCTTGTCAGTCAGCCCCTGACACACCATCATTTACAGCATAGCATTTTATGGTAAATCGTCACCTATTTCAGCTGGTTTTCAAACAGCATATGGTAAACTGCAGTGGTTCAGGAGCTGATTGACTCCATAGCTCAAATAGCTGTGGAAGGAGGGGTCAGGATGGGCAGCTGTGAGCGTAAACTCATCAGATGTCCCAAATGAAGCTATCCCTCCTTATCAGTCCAAACCTTTCATTGCATCTTTGAGTTCAATGGTTCTGACCTCTAATTGCTTTTAATTGTGTGTGTTGATCTCCTACTTTTGTTACACTGGACCAAAACCTAAATCAGTCATTTTATCTCCCAGTTGTTCCCAGCAGTTGGATGGGCAGGCCATTTGGCGTCTTCACTTTCACAGCATACGGCTGTGTTTACTGTGTTCTTATAACAGGTTTGCTGCCTCCAGGAAGTTCTAGTTTAACTGCACACAGTGGTATCTACAGGCTTAACACCTCTCAGTGCTGGACCTATTGCTTATACCTGCTTTGCACAAATGCAAGGTCCAGGAGTAGGTGTGTCCCATGGAAGAGAGCAGTTGGGAGCAGGTTGCATTATGTTCTTTTTTTCTGGTCACCTTTTCCAGGTGTCCAGGTTTCATTAGGGCCAAAGATGTCCACTGGTCAAGGGAGACACTCAGAAGTGACTACTGCTGGCTCATCTGGTCCTCTGCATGTTGTTGAAATCTTCTGAGAAAAAATGCCAGCAAGGAAGGGGCCACCAGCTGGATGCACGGTCCTGGAGAAGGGCAGGGAGGAGTTGTGGATGGACCTTTACTTGCTGGTTGTCATTCAATAACAGTTGTGGTTCAGTTTCCATGTTTCAGGATATGATAAAATTTGAGCTTGGGAAAGAGGAATTTTTCCATAGGTTATTATAACATTTTTCTGATCTCATGAAAATATAAACAGTTCTTATTAAATCCTGTTATTTAATACAAAACACAAGGTTTGGGACTAAACTCTTTGCCAGGGTTCTACAAATATAACACTGGCAGAAGCACGGGGAAGAAATTCATATCTCTGAGTTGTCTGCATTACTTAACACATTTTTCTTGGGAAAGCCAGTGTGGTTCAGACATAGTGTAATCATACCAGACCATTTGCCCTTTGCCGAGTCTGCCGTTGACCTTCATACTCCAGTGAATCTTAATTTTTAAACCTAAGCCTGTTGCTTGAGGATGTTGCTTCAGGCCTCTAGCGGCATTAAATGTATTGTTTAAAGTCTCTTAAGGTTGTAAATCAAATTGTGCCTCTTATGTGATTGAAAGTGAGGTACTTAGTGGGATGAGGAGAAAAGGAAGCAGGCTAGGGGAAATGGTAAATAAGCATAAAAAGCACCCCACAAAAAAGGCTGAAGTGCAAAATACAGAAGCGCATATCCATGTATAGACACAAGAGCATAGACGTATGTCCATGTGTGCATGCCCACATACACACACACAGAGACTAACATTACCCCAGGTCTGACAGTAATTGAAAAACCAAGGGACTCAAGGACATTTTTTTTTTTTTAATGTTGTGAAAATTTGCAGACAGGATTTATGACCATAACATTATTTGTCTGAATTATGTATGTTTAATTTACATCTGTCTGCGTGTAAGTAACTATGTGTGTATGTGTATGCACATAGTTTTGTTTCGTCCATGAGTTTATTTTTCTTGTTTCCACATGTGAAGATCTGAGTGTGAAAAGATGTAATTGTGATAAATGGATAAATGGGTAGACGTTCAAATTGTGAAGTTTATCTGAGGCTTATCTGGGTGAATGTACTGCAGATGCAAAAAGATTTGCAAAACCTCACAGGAACTGGACATCTCTTGCAATATTTCAAATTGAATTGTTTGGGTGGATTGAAAAAATTTAGACGCTTGAGAGAGTATAAAGATGGGGAATAGAAAAAGGCTACTTAAAACTTCCAAAATATTTTGGCCTGATTTCAGACCAACTGGTCACGTAAAGTGTTAGCTGAGCTAGCAGGGACTTCACCGTCGCGCTGACAGTGCTGTATGGAAGAGCTTTGCACGGAAGGTCAATGGGAATTTCAGCCTGTGGCCTTCTAATTGGGCTTCCTGTGCTGGACAGAAAAAAAAGAGGACTTTGATCTCATCTTTAGCTATGGATGCACAGCAAATTCTTAAATTTGTCTACACTGCATGAGAAAAAGAAAAACAGGGTTCCCACCATAGGAGAAACTTAAGAGTAACCTTGACCTTTTACGTAGTAGAGATTATATTGCAGAATAGAAACTGTCCACAAGCCCTAGATAAGAAGCAACCTATATCTGTGCTGGCCCAGATGGATGTTATTCCTCCAGGCAAGACACACTGTAAACACACTTAGCAATAACATAATGAAAAAAACCCAACCTGTTTTCCCTATTTCTTCAGAGCATTTAATCCAAAGAGGACAGCAGGACCAGTCCGTAGCCTCACGACCCAGGACTTCGTGTGGGTTCTTTTAATACTTCCATGGTGTTGTGTTTCTCCTGTGGTCTTTCAGCTCAACGTGTTTCTCAGCCACTTTCCACTTCCTCAGAAAGGAAATTCTCAGCCTAAAAGACTGATGCAAGGCCTCCAATTTCCTCAAGGTACAGAGCATAAGATACCTCCCAGAACTAAATTTTCCCACATGTGCAAAGTATGAAACTTCCAATTTATGGAGGAGGGTTTACCCAAAATGGGATTTTTGGAGTTAACGGTAGACAGTGATAATTAGTCCTTTGGGGATTTTGTTGCACAGGGGCAGACATCCCTATTTTGTCCCCACTGTGGGATACAAAATGTCTCAGAAATTTTCTGTCTTACTATTCTCTTCTTTTTATTTCTTCTTTTTCAGTCAACCTGCCTTTGAAACAGAGTAAGCAGACTTGATCTCACCATGCCTTGGCTGTCCTGGGGATTGAAATTGCACTGAGCCTGGAATAGATGTGCATGGAAATTGCACATTTTAAACTGATGGCTGCACAAGATCAGAAGCCGTGGCAATGCTGACACTTCTGGACTGGAACCTGGCAGGGCTGTGAAAAAAATGTGGAGTTGCTGTTGCAAATGGCTTGTTTTCCAACTTGGAGGGGAAGGACTTGTAGTTTGAGATGTACCACTTCTGCAGATCAGTGACAAGGAGGAGACTTTGGTGTCAGTTCACTAACATATCTCTTACAAGCTGAGAGGAGTTAATATAAAGCATTGAAATATTTTTCACAGCCTCCAGGACTCATAAGAAACCATAAGAAGAAGTTTCCCAAGCCTAAAGTGTTCCATAGGATACTAAACCTTCAGTCTCCTGGAGGCCACTGGGGAAATGAAAAGGTGTAGTTGTCACATTTTGTCAAAGTATAACATCTATATAATAAGTGAGTTAGCTCTCTTTCTTCAGACCCAGCCCAGCTTGATGTACTAGGGCCATGTTCATTGTTTTCTAGTTTTATTGATGTGATTTTTTATCAAAGTAAACTAAAGCTAACCTTGGGCTAGATCCTCAGGTGCTTTAAATTGGTGTTGCTCCACTCTGGCTGATGGGGCTGATTTATTTCAGCTGGGAAGGCGGTTCCTGATTCATATGCTCATTCTCTGTTCTCTTCCTTCTCTCTGGCATTTTAGTTTTGATTTCTGCACTTTTATTTTTGTTTAATTACAACAAAAATAGCAGAAAATGTTAAGTCTTCATCCTCAACTCTCAGAAAATGTGCCTCAGTTATAAGTTGGACAAGCAAATGGGTGATTGAAGGAGGTTTGTTTGCTTTGCAAATCAGATCTTGGAGAGAAAAGAGACTCCACCTGAGATGGGACCTCTGAGGAAGGAAGGGATAAAACCAAGAAAGGACATGCTGATGGTAAATTAAGGTAAGTCAAATGTAAAAAGAAATCAGCAGAAGTAGCAAGCAGAGTAAGGAGATAGTTGTTCATATTGATTTTTCAGGTCATTTTTGGTGGAGCTAGGGAGAAAATGAGTGGTAGGGAGATAGGGAAGAGCTGTAGCAAGTGTGAAACCTAAGGAAGAAAGAGAAAGGAAAAATGTCCTGACAGAGTGGGAAATAAAGCTCTGAAGAGGAGATGGACACTTGCACAAAAGCTTGCTCATTAGTCCTTGGTTTATGTTCTCTGCCTCAGAATTGTCACTTCTAATTATCTTTTCACCTTTGGTCATTAACTGCAATCACAGAAAACTAATGATCACCAACCTTGCTTCAAAATAGTCACTGGATAGTGCCTGAGATCATAACAGTCTTCTTAATTTGACCATAAAAACAGGAAGAACTAAGATTTTATATAAAAGAAAAATAGTCATGAGTCTATGAGTCAAATGTCCTTTAACAATTAAAGTTTCTATAGTAAGCAGGAGGTTAACTGCTGGATTCCTTGACACTCACACATGCCTGATATGTTTAGTATCTTGGACACAATTTTCTTTTCCCCACTCTCTTTCTTTTTTTATCCTGTGGAAGCTAAAACTTTATTATAAAATTGAAGATAAGTATATCAGCTTGTTGGATGCTGGCAGAGCAGAACACAAGCAATGAGAAGATAAGGGAATTTGGTCAAATACAAAAAATACCATGGAACCTAAACCAAATGACATCAGATAAGACCTCCACTGACTTTCTATTAAAAATGTAATAAATAAGGATCACAGAAAAATTCTTTTTTTTTTTTTTCTGGTGTTTTTTTTTTTGTTATTGTCTCTACACTTCAGAAGTGTATCTGTATTAGTGCTGTTTTCCCATTCTCATTTATAACGAATAAATGTAGGTCTGACAGGTCCAGATTAATGATGAGACCCTTTCAATATATATATATTTTAATTTAAATACTTAATTATACTCTGTGGGACAGCCTTACTGGCCTGTTTAGGGAGATGAGAATGTTATTAACAAAAGTCAGTGAATTCTGAAATCATGTGAGAGCATGGTAAAGGCTGGTAGCTGGTGAATTTGATGGAAATGAGTTAAAATCAGTGTAAATGTTAATGTGATCAGTAGTGGCAATGTTTGGGTGAATATTCAGCTTCCCAGATGTTCAGAGTGAGGCTCTCAGATGGCAATAGTGCAGCACATTGAATTGGTTTGTGGAGCAGAGCGTAGCTCTGCCGAAACGGTTCAGCTACACGGCCCCGTGTTATTCTTGGCTGGTGGAAAGGTCTGCCACTTAAGCTGCTGCTTCACGGAGTGGGAAGAGAGGGATTGCTAAAAAAGAGAGAAAAAGACACAATTCCCTCTTGAGGTCTGTTATTCATTCTAAAATCTGTTTGATTTCTGATCTAAAATCTTCTGTTCACCAAAGACTTACAAAAATGTAGTTTTTCTGCAAGGTCTGTAGGATGTCACCAGTGACAGCTGCAGATAGCTTTACTGTTGTGCTTTCTTCACCCATTTTTGGATATTTTCCTGTGCAGATGCAATTATCCCTAGCTGACAACTTCTGTGGATTTAGAAATATAGAGACTGGGAATCAGACCATGAATTGCAAACAGCATATTTAATTGACAGCTTCTGCAGGATTTTAATGTATCTAGATCTTGGTGTCACCTTTTTAGGGACTCGGGTAAGCTTTATGTCACTGCATAGAGCTGTAAAAATAATAAAATATATCCTGATTCATGGCATAGCCTGTTGGAGACAGGTAGGGGAATTGAGGAGCTCTTAACAGCAACCCTCTCCTCATTTCATTTCCTATCACACCCACAAACAGAGAACCGTCACAAGTTTCAGTCTGGGCAGCACGTTGGAAAAAAGGCACAGAATGGATAATTTTGGCTTTGAAAGCATCATGAAGTTGTTTTATTTTTAAGGAAATATTGTAGGCTGTTTCTATCCAGGAATATTTTAACCTTTCCAACAGCTCAGTGTTTGTGTCTGCCTGTGTGGCTCAAGCCAGGTTGTCTCAGGGCTTCAGCACTGATAAACCTTGAATGCCAGGGAAATTATATGTTACGGACAGGAAAAAGGAGTGTGCTTTTGATGGGAGAGGAATCCCTTTGGGCTTGACGCTTGCCTGTGGCCTTAGGTGAGGTTTGCTTAGTGGTGTCTGCTGGGTCTCCAGTGGACAATAGCCTGTGCCATAAAAAGACTCCATGCATAATATGGCGTGTTTGCTGGCCTCTGTCTTGAAGAAATCCAGATGAGAGCTGTTTATATCCATCTAGGGACAATCTCCAGTAGGAAAGATAGTACTCTTTGGCTAACAGATCTATGCCATTTAATTTTATTTCACCTTTCAGTCTTATGGATCTTTTTCTCTTTTTTTTTTTTCCCCACCCTCTCTTTATATTGAACTTAAACGTGACGAGTTTTAAGTATCTGTAACTTTCTTGAAAAGCAAAGGAGTGAAAATATCAGCACTTATCATATGCTTTAATTAAATTTAATTAAAGAATCTTAAACACAATATATACAAGTCCATATAATTATTTTTCCTTCATGTTTTAAGTTCTCAGTTCTTAGAATCAGGTTATAAAAAGTTAAGAGTCAACGGTAAAAATTGTATCTTGGAGAAAACATGCTGGGAAAAGAAAAAAAGACAAAAAAAACTCACAAAAAAACAACAACCCTAACACATAGATGCAGTCTGCCTGGCAATAGGAACCTATTCCCTTATGATGCAGTGCTATAGGCTGACAACGGGGTATTTCCCCACTGCTAGGAACAATTTAGGGTCCATAAATATGCACACAAACACAGGAGCACCAACATGTGCTTCTAGCAGACATGAGAGAGTCAGTAAGAGAGAGAAAGTGTGTCACACCCTCTAAATTCAGGTGGCCTCAAGCAGTGCCATATAATCCCAGCCTCAATTAAACTTTCCAAGGTCAGTGGTGTTCTACCAGGTCAGACATAAATAAGTCAGGTGAGAGTCCTAGGGCACTGAAAAGCCATATTTATTCTTTATCCACAGTTCATAGCTATCAAATGAAGCCTAACAGAGAGCAGGAGAGAGTGTGTGTTGTGTGTGTGTGTGCCTCTCAAAGCTCCTGTTGTAAGTACATTTAATTTTTTTTTTTTTTTTTTTTTTTTTGGCAAAACCAGTTATAACTCACCTGTGCCTGCAAACTGCAGAAAACTTCGCTGTGACTGTGGAAGTTTCAGGAGGAGATTTTAATTCAGCAACATTATATTTAATGACTAAATTATTTGAGTGGGTGTATCTATTCGTTCTGAAGATTTTTTCTATTTTTTTTTTTAAGAGGGAGTTCTCATCCTTTTGAATTTGTTTTGTCTATAGTTAAATCTTTACTGCATGGAGTGTGAGACCAGATGCCAACACAAAACCCTCTTGAGTTCAGATACACAGATTTCATGTCCTGATTCAGCCAGTAATGAAAACAGGCCAATATTGCTCAGTCTATTGGGCTTATAAACAGCATATTTAATTTTCTCCTGTTTTGTGGAAGCAGAGGAAAGAGTAAAAAATAGTGATGGCTACATCTCAGTCCAAAAGTGTTAAATATTATGGACTTTTATTGGTGCTTCTGGGCCTCAAATCCACTAAGAAGAGTTATCACATTCAGAGAAAGTAATTAAGGACAGTTAAGGTCCACTGACTTCTGACCTGTCTGAAGAACTAGGTGAATTTTCTAGGTCTCTATGACAAATAACCAAATTAATACATATGTTTTAATAAACCAACATACCACAAGTCTACCTCGCTGTGCTGATAATCTTTTAAATGTAGAGTTTTGACATGTAGAGTTAGGCTTTTCTCATACTGTTGTTCAGTAGGAAATAAAAAATAATGGCTGAGGATTATTTTAGGGAGAATTATTAAAAAAAAAAAAATCAAACAACCTTCTCCTCAACTCTCACTTCTCTATTGCCAGAAAAGAAGAGCCATCTCTCACAAAAAGTGTAAGTAGGGTCATGTTATTAGCAGAAAGTGTAAGTACTTTTTTCCTAAGAAGGGCTCAGAGGGCAGAGACTGGTTTTGTTCTGTTGACCCAACTTGATTTACACCAGTTTAGACAGTTGAGAAACTGAGACATTAATGCTGCTGGGGAATTGGTTTTATACCTTCTGTTTTCCCTTATTTAATATTTTTATTATTATTAAGATATGGCGATCTATTAAGTATGATAAGGTGTATATATATTTGTTTTCTAATGGCTTTCATTCTTCTGTTGAGAAATAATTTTGAAAGTGCAATTGACTAATAACAAAAATAAATTTTCTAATATCTTTGTGAATAATAGTGTCAGCTTTTATTTAGTGTATATGAGGGGATCACATCATTAATTATTGTGAATATTCAGACAGTGGATACTTGTACATATGGTTTTGACTCACTGAATATATACAATTTTTGTCAAGAGTAACTCTTAATCTAAGAAATATTCAAACACATGTATAATCACACATTTATCTTCCTTACAATAACTTACAGACTTCCAATCAGGGAATGGAAAAAATACTAGGTGATTAGCATGTCCAGACACATAATGACGAGTGTTGATTAGTTAAAGTGAGCACTTTCCAAACAAAGAAAAGTATTTGTCAAAACTATTACACAGTTTTGGATATATTTGCTATAGTCATTGTCAAGCAGCTGTATTAGCGATTCTGATTGTGAAAACTTTAAGATAAAGTTAACACTAAAAAGCACAAGCATTAGGAAGAGTTTATTGAGGGCAAAGTGTAATAGAAAAGTGTTTACAGAAATATCAGTTTTATAGGCATTCATATTAGAAATAATTTTAACACTTGGTATCCATCAGCGTATGTGTTAAGAGTCTTGTGTGCTTCTTTGCCTCTGGTTTTAACATCTGTAAGTTTAAGGAAAATCTTGACAAATGTTTCTGAAGGATTTATGTGCTCTCTATCCCTGCACTGGGTTGCAATCCGTGTTATGCCTGCTGCAATAATAGGACAATCGGGATCAGATGACTGGTTCTATGGATTAGATGTGAAGAAAGGGTGTTACAACACACCGGCTTCTGCTTAGGTTTTAACCGTGCACCATGTTTCAGTGAGAGGACAAGAGGGGGGAAAAAGGAAAATTTATCTTTTGGTTATATCTGTTTCTATCATATTTCCCCAGCTAGCTCTCAAAAATGTGTCTTAGTAGTTGAATATGTTACATGACTTATTCTTGAAGAAAGGAATTAAAGCAAACTTGAAGCAATCAGTGCCATAAGAAATTTCACCAATAGCTGGAACAAAAGGTGATTAAATGAAACTGAATCCAAGAAAGCTTTTTCCCTGAGAGGAAAAGATAAAATGTCCCTTTAAGGTTAAGTTGATATAAATGTATATAGAATTTTTAAATATAACTCCCACCTCACTGAAGCTCTCAGGCTTAAACACTGGTGAGTAGCAAGGCCATGGAAACTCCTTCAGCTAGAGGGTCCCATTCCCCACTTAACAGACTTTTTGATAATTTACACTCATCTCCACCATGCTAAAAATACCAATTAGGTGATATGAGCCAAGTGCTTTTTCCAGGTCCAAGTTAGATTGATTACAACATCTAGAGCTATTAATTGGAAAGAAAAGAGGGCGTTCTATAGCTCAACATTTTGTATAGCATTCATGTCTTTGGTTTTTCTGGTTCTCCATTTATTCTTGAAGTTAGTGATTGGAAAGAAAATAAATGATCATAAAATTGTCTTCTGAGGAGATTCTCAGCCCAGGGAAGCAGCGCTGTAGCAGGCAAATTGAATATCTCTTTATCTTTCATGGATGTGAATAAGAGGGGATAAAGCAGGAAAACACATGTAGTCCAACTGTCATGAAATGTGGAAATACAGCAAGAAGACATTTTTAGTCATCAGAAAAGGGACCTCTTAGATTTTTATTGCTGAACTCCTTGTGCTGCTAGGCATGCTTTACTTCTCCATGTCTCATTTTCCCCATCTAGCAAACATGGATAATGATTTACTTTTGATGCAGCTGAGAGAGAAAGAAATTGGTACAGAATTGCCTTTTTTCCACACTTTAGAGTGCTTCAGGGTCTAAAAAGTCCCAGGGGTTCCTCCAGATTCAGCCTACCGTGGATGTCCATGTAGGGATTGTTCTACTGCCCAAAATCTTTGCTCTAGCTTACTCTTTCCTCAGGACCTACCCACTGCCATGTGCAGGAGGGCATGGGCAGTATGCACAGCAGAAGTTGTTCAATGCATCATCAGCAACTCTTTGCAGTGTGACTTTTTGGTTACTTTGCCTACGTAGTGCTGGAATCAAATGGCTGTGGAAAATAAGCCACTGTCTCTAATCTGCTTTGAGATGCCCTCAGACATGGTGCTAGGGGACAAAAAGTAAAAATTATTTATTTTTATTTTTGTTATTTCTATAGATTTTTACACATCCAGAGTTTACACTGGGGGAGAAAGTTATGAACCTGTTATCTTCCATGTGTTATATTATTGATCAAAGCCAATGATGATGTTAAAGTTATATAAATGTTTTGTAGGCCTATAATGATTCATGACTTTCTGTACAGTAGCAGTGTTCCCGATGTTGCATTGTCTGGAGCTAATGTGCTGATTAATGCATGTTTTCCTTCCTGATTTAAGAAATAGCTTATGGCTAAAAAATCCTTAGATGTTCTCTGATTTATTGCATCTTTTTTTTTCTTTTTTAATCCCTTTTCTTTGCAGCTTTTTATTCCTATATGTGTATGCATATGTATAAATATATGTATTTGTAAATGTGTCAACTTCAGAGATGTTCCTGATGCAGTACTCTTATGAGTTGTCTCTAAAGATGGGTATTTGTACTGAAAAATGAATTTTGTTAGACCACGTCTGCACATCTATCATCTGATGGGGGTACTCTCATCAGCTTGTGGTGTTTGTCAAAACAACACCAAACAAATGTGGCCTCATCATTTACTGGCTTGTGGGGATGGGGGGAGGCTGCTTCTGATGTTAAAACAGCATGAAAAGTCAGGGTGATCTATCATAGTTACAGTGCAGAAGTATCACATACACAGTGTGCTTGTGCCCAATCCCTGTTTTCCAGGCAGTGGGAAGATGCATTTGGGAAGGTGGAGGGGGGGTGATGGGGTACCCCTTGGGCTAACCAGCTGAATGGGTTGCAGAGAACGACCTCTAGAAACATGACCTGGCTCAGTCCTTTGGTCCAAGTGATGCTGAGGTCTGAGCTCCAGAACCAAGCAGAAGGTTGGCTTAGGGTATTCTTGGTTTTTCATAACAGTGATTGGGATAGGGGACAGGCTTGTAAACTGTTGTTCAGAAATGTAACTGTTCAGTTGTTTCCAGCCTCTCCTTGGGTAATAGAGTCAATGGAAATTACTCTCCTTCTACAGAGCAATCAGTGTCTGATTTTCCTTTGAATTTTCTCATGCACTGAAATCTGAGTGTTTATGGTCATGTCCATGTTGATTTCTTTAGTCTTAACTCAGAAAGCACTGAAGTCAAGAATAGCCTTCCCAAAAAAATTTTTGTTCACAGAGGTCTCTGCTAAGGACAAGACAAATTCATTTCCTCTGCTGCAGGGACTATCCACAGATTCAAGAAATATATATCTATCTATCTATATATATATATTTTAGGTGGTTTACTAGAAGTGGACTGTTTGCCTGATAATCCTGTGGTCCCTTAGCCTAAACTTGCTGGAGGAGTGGTGTTCAAAAGAAAGCGCCCACTTTGTTTTTATCTGCCATGCTGTAAACCACCTACTTGTGTCCTTTTGTGTCTTTTGTGAAGCCTGTTAATGGCTGTTACTGCTAATTGCTGTGCTTAGCTTGCTGTGTTCATCTGTGGGCAGGAACCAGGGAGATCAAAGAGCAAAGTACTCCATAAAGTCTCACAGTGTTCATTCTGCAGCTTTAATTCACCTGTGCATGGCCAGTGAGGGATGGCACAGAACACCAAAAACCAGATGGAGAGAAAAAAAATGGATTTTGTTTCACTTGAACTTTTGGACTGCTTCAGCTGTAGGTTCAGAATGAAGTGTGTTGTACTGCTTTGATGAAGGACAGTGTCTTTGGAGGCTGGCCCATGGACTCTCTGTTATCTGAAGCAGCCCTATGAAGGATGATAAGTTTTTCCTTTTCTTAGAAAAATAGTTGCATAGAAACATAGGACTTGACAAAACCTCATGAATCATGAAGTTTCAGTCCTTCAGCAGATGTTTAAAACCCACAAAATATGTGGTCCATTCCCTCAAGACTGTAACAAAATTAAGTTCTTTATTATTTGTGATGTAAAAATCTGAAAAATGTACATTGTTCCACTAAGTAAGAATTGAAGGATCAAGAGCCTTCTCAGCATCCAGCACATCTGAAATTACAAGTGCCTTGGAGGTGAAAATGTTCACCTAGTCCTATGAAGGAGTTCCAATCTGATGTTACATTGGAAACCCCCTTCCACCTCCCCTTGACTTAGAAGTGGGGCCCTGACTGGCATTATTATGAGCATTTCAAAGGCTTGTAGATATTCTCAAACACAAAAAGGCATCCTTAAGACCTTTCTTCAGACTTAAATTTGGATTCTGACATGAGACAAATCCATATTATTAAACCGCATTGTCCCCATGCAGCCTTTTGAGGGAGAAACAATTGCTAAGGGGGTGTGTTTCAACTGGAGATGGCCTTGGCACCATCAATGATTTGTATAGGTTCTAACTTGGAATCTACCTCGTGTGGAACAGAGAATATATTTTTTAGTATTTTGGTCCTTCGATGATTTTTAGGTTGATCATGTCATGCCACCAGATTTGGCACAGCTATGGACTCCAGTGGGGTTTAAATGATGTAACTTTTTTTCTCAGTCTTCAGCAGTTTCAGTAATTCTTGTAAAAAAATCTTCATTTTATGTTGTTGGGCAAAATACATTAAGAATCCAAATTTGGTGTCTCCCAGGAGTCTGTCTTGCATTATAGTATTCACCAGATCCCTGCCACATTATTATGGGTTGCCTGTTCATGTAAACTACAGATTTTTGTCTCTGCTGTGATGGATTGTTGATATAAGATTATCAGCTGATGTTCATCACACAGACATATGAGTAACAGTATTATGAAATATTCCTATATGTTTTGTGCCATTATGACTGTAAGGGCTTGTCTGAATAATAAAGATTCCCTTGAGCAGGACTCACTAGCGTAAATGACTGTTTAATAAAGACAGATAATGGAGATGGATCCTTTGGACTACTTAGAGGAGCAATTGTGCTAAAACTCCTAACTTAAAGACCTTCTGAACACATTAGGGGGTCAAATCCTACCCCTTGAAGTCATTATAACATTGGTGCTGAGTGGGAAAGGACAGAGGTCTCACCTTAGGTGCAGGGACAAATTTTTAGCAATGTGGATTTGATTCATTTACATGGATGTAACTGCTGTCATTTTTTAAACTCTAAGACTGTAAGTAATACAAAAACATGCCTACAGAAACATGCACATTCCATCTTTGTATGTTGAAATATAAGTTTAAAATAGATTTCTGCTAAATTATATGGCTTAGTTTTCTTCCTTCTCCATGAAGTGATACTTCATGTTACACTGAAAGAATAAGAATATAAGTTTATTAAGTTTACTCAGAAAACTAGTCCATCATCTGTAGGAGCTCTTGGAGCTATGTCAACATTTTTGTGAAAGATATCTGAGATTATTTGATGTTTACTTTTTTAAGTACAGTATTTTTGAGTAAAAGTGCACAAGAACATTTTATTACATTTTAAATGTAATTCCTGATCCCAGGGTGCTGTCTATATAAATCTGAACAAACCTACGAAATCGCTATCTATATTAGATCAGCAAATCCTCTCAGTCCCAGAACTGGTCACTGTGTTAAGAGTAAGAGGCAAAAGTGAAATTCCTTGGTAATAAAACTTCTGAGCCTTGACAGTTGTGAGGTAATGCCATTTCTTGCAGCATCGCCTAGACCTTTCAAAGTACACTACTCTTTATTATATGCCTTTCCTCTGCCCCTAAACCTTCACTTCTAAAGTGCACATCTCACAGGTAACTAGTCTGTAATGTACTTTTCAATCAACCTCCTCATTCACTCAATGTAGCATGAGTTTTAGATAAACCAGGAAGATGTGAAGTGTAGAATAAAAGGTTTAGGTTGGATGATACCACTCACCTGTTTTAAATCTTTTGCTGCCAGTGGGGAAAAAAAAATACAGAAAGACTTCTTCAGGATAAGTCAGGGTGGTTCTTCTCCCAGGCAGCGATGGCACCAGCTCCCAGCATTACCTCGAGGTCCTGCCTCTGATCTTCTGGGGAGATTTCCATCTTCTTTCAGCCTGTTCTCTCCCAGCCTTTTGACAGGCCATGTGTAGGTAAAAAAATGTCTCCCTTGGATCCACCAGCTCTGCAGGGGGAATTTTGTCCCATAAAGCTCAGTGCCTGTGCTGGTGTTGTGTTATTTTCACTCGAACATGCTTCTGGGTTTCAGCTAAGAGCAGAAGTAGACAGCAGTAGAAGGGCTCAAGTGGTTTTGTTTTTGTGCTGCTTTTTTGGTGTCGAAGTGAAAATTTCCCAAAAGTAAAACATGGAGTGAATCAGATTTCATCTGGAAAGTAGAGTGAGGAGACTCGCAAGGGCCTGTCTCCTAATTACCAGATTTCCCATAACTTATGTGTAAATCCCCTATGCTGAAGAACCAAAATTCAGCATTAAAATTAGTGTTGTGGTTTGTAAGCAGATCCAAGCTTTTGCAGAGTAATTGTCGGCTGCTGCTGTTATTATTTATGCTTGCCCATGCAGACCGTGGTGGGCTTGCCTCTGCTGGCAGTGTGGATAGGTTTAAATTTACTCTGATCAAGGCAAAATACCCTGCTGAGAGGCTCAGGTTCAGCATCATGCTAATAAAGTATGTGACTCTTGGACAAGAGTTGCTCTCCATCTGGCAAGCCCAGAGCATGGGCTTGTGCAGGATTTCAATCCTGTGCAGTAATCCCTGTGGACGTACCTAGAAGTCTTTGAGGGGCCTAATACATGAGATAAATACATGGCAAAAATATAGTCCCATCTCAAAAATACATGCTGCATAGTCAGAAATCGTAGAGTTCATGGAAGTACTTAAAGGGCAGCTAGTGATTATTTACACAGATTTTTTTTTTTCCTGGCCTTAAATCAGGCTAATCTTTATTGTCCAAGGTAGAACATGGCCAATATGGAAACATCTGTGTTATGCAAATTCCTCTGAAATGGTTGAATGACAGGTAAGCGGTTGTATTTTGGAGCTGTTCCATGTAGAGTGAATCAACAATTTCCAGCAGATCAGTCCAGCAAAAACCTGTGTGTTTCCCTTTGATGCATATACAGCTGTGAGCTTCTGTGTTGACTGCTTTCAGCTGAAACTAGAAAAAGTTTAAAAGAAGAAAAAAAGTATTTAGACCTTAGAGGTACTGAGAAATCCAAAAGAGAAACTGAATTCATCCTGAGATTTCCACTCCAAATTTCCACCAAGCTTGGCTGCGATAGGTTTTCCTCCCTTTCTCCTGCAGTCCCATGTTACTCCCTTTGACATCCATAGAGAGACATATGAGTGTGTCCTGGAGCATCGTGATCCTCTCCATGGAGAGCAGTAAGGATGGAGCTGCTCTTGTGAACCCAGGGAAGAACAGTGTTCCTTGTGCTGTGACTGGGTCAGTGAGACCAACTGCAGGAGAAGACTCCAGTCCTCAGACATTAGAAACTTCCCGATCCAGCACAGGCATTAACATTTCATACTCATAGCATTGAAATAAATAGGAAATACGATTTCAGGAGAAATAAAAATGCAGTTATACAAGGGATAACATGACGGCTTTATTAAATGTAAGCTTGGCCCAATTGGAATCTTTACTTTAATTTGCACTGGCCAGAGATATGTGACCCTTTTCTGTAAAATGTCTTACATTGCATACAACACATCAATTGTAAACATGCTGAATGTTCCCTACTACTGCTGCCGCCTCTAATTCATTGGTGACCTGTACAAGGAGGCAACACATGCTTATTGTTAATAAAAAAACCCCAAACAACAAAACAGAAGGATCATCTATTGCTCAGATGAAAGACAGAGACAAAATAACCAATCTGTAATGCAGATTTATTAATAGTCATTCACTGGTTTTCACTGAAATACTCTTCATGTAACCTTGACTTTATTAAGTAGTCCTTAAGGTGCATTTTGAAGGCAGATAATGAGTTTGGGGAATAGTCTTATCTACATCAAGCTAATCTTTAACAGCTTGGAAGGGAACTTGCAGAAACTTTTCTACTTTAAGTGACATAGCCGTGTTCAAATCAAGCCTTTTAAAGTGTCGTTTTAATAGGAAGAGTTTACAGGCATTTTTAATAGCCACAGTTCATAGAGGAATATGATTTAAACAAAGGCAATAGATAAAGTTATTGAGTTTTTAATAGTATTAATGGGGCTGGAGGGAAGTGGCGTTGGAGAAGCAGGGA
>NW_010118213.1:87203-119573 GCF_000699245.1 Pterocles gutturalis
TGGAGTGGTACTTAGGGTCTTGATTAATAAAGACAAGGCAGCTCTTCCTTGAAAAATATAGCTTCTTTCACAGTAGCTGTCTCTTTAAAAGGGAGGGCCAGGGCAAAGGCAGGGGTTTGAGTGGTATTTTGATGCTGAGCCTGCACATGCCACATTGTCCAACTTCCACAGGCAGAAGTTTGCAAGAGCCTCCTGCCCCTTTACCGGTGCAAAGACCAGCTGTGTGCACAAGGGAGAGAGGGATGGGGAGGGAAGACCAAAAAGAAACTCAAAGGAAAACAAACCGAGAGTCACTAGTTTAATGAAAACTCAGATTTAATCCATCTGTACTTTCCCCTTGGTTTCCAGCACGTCCTCAAAAATAATTTCACTTTTCTTGCGTCGTGTGTAAAACCACAGCCCTGGTTGTGCACCCAGAGGCACGCACCAGCCTTTCCTTCCAGCTCATATATAAGCTGCTCACACCACGGGCTGAATTTTAACCCGCCGGTACAGCCAGATGAATTCCACCAACACTTTTCTGCTGATTCCAGTTGGCTTAGCTCATTTTGTATTGCTTGCTTTCTTGTTGGGGCATCAAACGTCCCAGCTCTCCCAAGTGCGCGCACAGTTGGTTTCTGACTAATGCGAGGCCTCTGTCAGAGAGACGGCATTTGTCATTGAAAATCCAGCACGTCTTAGAGCTGGGTCATGACTCAGATACCACAAACTGTATACAGAAGAGACCACAAATTCCTCCAGTAAGATTGAACAAGGCTTTCCGAGAAGCCACTTCCCCTGTTGGTTATACCCTAACCCTGACTGACAGGTAGCAAATAACCATGGCTTTGGAGTGGTATTTTTATTTTTTTTTTTACTATTTTTTGTTAAGTTTTTTATCTGCAGTATTCATGGTTGCTTAAAATCCTTTCGTTTGCATGCAGAACAGTGCTTTTGGCTAGTGAGGTGACTATAGAAATTTTGGTTGGTTACATTTTTATGGAAATATTGGCATCGATCGACTTTAAGATCCGAGGTTGGGGATTTTGAGTGGACGCTGAACTCCACAGCAAAGCTCAGCCTCATCTGTTTGGGATTCCTTCAGCTGCAGCTCTCACGTGCTCTGTGCACAAACCCCATAAATAGGCCAGGATTTGCTCGAACGGTTCCTGAACTTTCACAAAACCTTTCGATGAACCTTCTAGGGGCTGGGGAGAGAGGGATGGGGGCTGCCGGCTGCAGGGAGGTTTGCAAGGAAACCTGAAACCAGGTGAGTTCCCAGGCTGAGTGTTTCCTCAGGCTGGAGACCCGCAGACATTTCTCATTTGGAAGCAGAATTGGAGTTAACAAATCCGTTAACAAGCCTCATGTGCTTGCTGACCAGTAGTAAATCCCAGCTCGATTTATTACTGAATGCAGCACTTTGGCGTAAGTCCTCAGTGTCATTTTGCAAGTGGATGGGGAGCAAGTTGCGATCTTAAATCCTAACTACAAAACACAGTCGTGAGAATCAGATGGGGTGCAGCCCTTTGATTTAACTTTTTTTTTCTCTCTCTTTTTTTTTTTTTTTAATGAAACAAGGGAATTCATCTGCCAATGGGCTATTCTGTGCTCTTTTGTCAATAGAAAAGTTGTTTTGCTAATGGTTATCTGTCTGCAAGTCCTTGACCTGCTTGTAAACACATTTCTGCAGGAAAACCCCAGGCCATGGCCTCGAGCCTTTACGTCAACAAGAAGAGATAAAGTGACCAAAACTTAACCTGATCTGGCCTGGAGTGCCCTCTACTGCCCCTTGACCAAATACTTCCCTGATCTGTGTCCTTCTGAAAGGAACAGATTGTTGTGGAAGAAGTATTACCTGGAATGAAATCAATTTTGGGAGCCTGACTTCCTTCTCCTTCCCTCCTGCCTGTAGCCAAAGGCTGTTGAATTGCTGGAGGTTAAGGAATAAAGTCTGGGTAGATTTTGGTGGAAGGGCAGGAATTTTCCCCAAAATCACCCCCTTTGTCCCCAACCCAGGCATCTGTCACCCAAGGACAGCCCAACGGGGCAACGCCAGCCGTGGTCCGTCATGCTGCGTTAAACACACCACCTTCAAACCCTGTAACAAATGCAGGCAAAACCCAACTCAACGATCAAGTTGCTTTTAAAAGCCATTTGCTGATCCCGTGGGATTTGTTCTGGATTCCCATAACGCAAGCAGAGGCTTTAATACAGCCAGGATTCGGAGAGTCACTAAACTGGTGCTGGGCTTGGGGAGGAGGACAGGCAGAGAGCCCCTGCGGTGGGATGGCATGAACATCCCCAGCTTGGCTACTGCACCTGCTCCTGGAGGCTGGGGTGAAAGCTGGTTATACATAAAAACAAGTCAGGGGCAAAAGTGACACCAAATTTCACCAATTGATTTTTTTTCCTTTTTTTTTTTTTTTTTTTTTTTGGTAAAAAGTGGGCTAGAAAATTTAAAGAGCTTACTAGAAGGGAAATGTATGCTGTGGAAAATCCTGTGTTCGGTGTGTAAATGAGAAAAGGGGAAAACACAAGACAGCCCTAGAGATAAAATGACAAACTCCAGTTGCGGTTCACAATGGGAGCATTCATTGTGCTGTACTTCTGTTTGCACCCAGCTTAAAGTGCTCACAAGGCCATTGCACCGGAAAGTTTCATGAATAATTGAAAAGCTGGTGGGTCACATCCCTCCAGGGAGGTGATTTTTCCCATCTCTTCAGTCACAGGTTGCTGAGCTCGGTGCCACAATGGTGGACTGACTCTTTTGGCCAGGGTGGTTGCACCGGACATCTCCAGAGTCACGGCATGATTTTGCAGCAGAGCAAGAAAATTGTATTTGCTGCAAAACCTTTGCTGTCCCCAGGCAACCCAAGGGTTTCTGCTGTGGAGCTGGGCAGCCAGGAGGGAAGGCATCCCTTCCATCCAGGACCCTGCATCATGAAATATCTTCATGTTGCATATATCCAAAGTCAGATAAGGTCTTGGACTGAGCATTGCACCTGTTATTTTTGTAACTTTTATAATTAATTTCAGGGCATTCTGCAGAAAACGTTCCATTCTTTATAGCCCTAAGATGGCATTTGTAGCAGACAAAGAAGAACTTGTAGAAAACTGAGAGTTCTGGGTTTGGGGCTTTTTTTTTCATCACAGAAAACTTTTTTTTTTCTTTGATGACAAAAAAAAAACAACCTGTCAAAATTTTGTTTTGAGTGTTTCATAACAAAACAAATCCAAATGACCTGCGAAGGGACGATGAGATTCTACAACCACTATGATTCACAACATCTGGATGCCCATTCAGTAGTTCAGACTGAATTGGGCTGTGAATCAGTCGTGACTTACCCAGTCCTGATATCTGTAGTTGATCACTGCAGGTGAAACTGCACGTGATAGACCAAAAACTCCCTTACAGTGTAAATCTGAGGGGGAGGGAGGCAAAGCTTAAGGAGAAGGCTCGGATGAAATTCTACCACCATATATTGGTACTGAGCTTTTAAATCCCAAAGATTTGTCAGGATCTACCAGACACAGTGGACGAGGTTGCTCACCCCTAGGCAGGGTTCAGACCATGAAGCTGTGCCCAAAAGCATCTCCTGCTTTTCTTGGAGACAGCTTTTTGCCTTTTTTTCCCCCCATATTTATTGGCAGGTACAGTCTCCTGCGGGTCTCCTGCAGGTATCTTCCAGGCTTCTACCAAGCACTGGGAGGGGAACATGAAATCCTTCAGGTTTGATTCCAGCTGGGTTATTTCCTTAGGCTGCAGATGTTTTGTAGTCTTCTTTTGTGCATTTAACCTTGTTTATCCATGCGAGGCAGTTATAGTTCCAGCTTTGCATAGAGAGATTAATTCGTAAACTTTAATCTAAACTGAACAAAAACTTTCAACGTTGGCTTACAGGAAGTATCATTTCAGCTTTCCTGACAGAAAATCAAACTTTGGGGAGCAAAGTAGATTTTTTTTTTTTTTTCTATAGAAAGGGTCTATTTAAGGAAAAGTATTTTTTTTTCAGCAGAAAATAATTTTGAGAAAGTTTTTCATCCCCCAAATTGAAAATGTAAATTTTAACCTTGCTTAATAATTTAAAATCATTACTCCTTTTTTTCTTAGAATGTTTCTTTATTTCCGTGCTTCCAAAATTCAACAGGACTTTGAAGATGAATGCAGATCTGTTGGGCACCTTTTCAGATTAAAAAGATTAGTTTTATGGCGAAGAGAACTTGTCTTCCTTGTAAAATATGAAGCTATTTAATCGAAGAAGGGCTGGCTGAATCTATTCAGTATTCTCTGCTACTTTCCAAACCAAACTTCTGAATACATGTTAGTTATTCTGATTAAGTCATACTCCTGAAGTCCCTCCAGGCTCTGCACTGGAGATGATATTTATCCAGCACTAATGGAGAAAACTTGGTGTGTTTCAAAAAATAATTCCCAAGAAAACCAAAGAGGTATTCAGCACATGTAACAGGGAAATTTTCAGCAAAGTCTGACTCTCTTTGCTTTCTTGCTAAAAAAAAGCCAGCTTCAATTTAATTCTTAACCCCTGAATATTGCAGAGGAGGAAGTTTTGAAAGCATTAAGTGACCCATTTCAACATTGTTTGTGCTCCTAATCAAAATATACATAGTCTTTTTGTTCCAAAAGTTGGCAAAATTAATTGACACAGAAGCTACAAACATTTTATTAATTTTAAATTTGTGACAATCTTCCTAGTTTGAAACTTTCATTTCAATTTGGGACTAATGCCCTTTTTGACATTACAAACTACTTATTAGATGGGACACCTTAGGCTCTGGTGACTTGTCAGCACATAGTGAGAACTCACTATGGCTTAGGACCAGATTAACTGTTAGTAACAGCAGTGTCTGGAGTCTTCAGCTAAGTTTGGGGTTTTTTTAAAGGTTAAAATGTACTACATACATTTGCATCGGATGAGAGAAATGAACATGCAAATAAAAGTGTGTCCTGTCTTTCTTAAATTGATCAGTCCATCACTTTTTCCGTAAAAATTCCTAACACTGTGGTCTAGTGAACTATTAGAAACAGTAACCCTGTAAGCAAGAAACCGTACATGTGACTTTTTCATACAGGGTCCCACACTCATATATATCTGTGTGTCAATATATACCGGCTGACATAACAAATATCTTTGTCTTTAGAAAAAGAGGATTTTCCTTGGAGACTTTAAATAGATTCAGAGGATATTCCCAGGTATCAGACTGTATTTCACTCTGATATTCATATCGTCAATAGTGGGACCTTTCTGTGGAAAATGGGGCTTTTCCTGTAAACATAATAATATTTCTGGATGGTGAAAGATACAGTAAATGTTAAACAAGAAAAGAACTAAATTGCAGACTATTCCCTGGTCAGCAAAACCTGCCCATTATTTTTCAGTTTGCTGAATCTGTAGTTTTTACCTTTTTTTTTAAAACTGTGACTTTTCAGACTCATGAGGGTAGCATAGGTAATCTTCATATTTATAAGGACACACTGTCAACATGTTTTTCATAATTTATAAACCTTTTTTTTTTTTAATATTATTATTCCCTTTCCCTGTTGGAAGCCTGAAACTGGTCTGCTTCCTTAGTAGAGCTGGGGAAAGAAAAGCTGCATTTGTGCTCTGGGATGTTATTTTTCAGAAATAAGCTATCTGTGCTTCATGCAAAGGAGCAGTATCCTAGCTGGTTTAGTGGGGTTGGAATTAGTGCTGTAGGGTCTACTTTACAAGTGTTTGCATGCTTTAGCTTTTCAAGTTGTAACTTGCATTTTGGTTTGATGAGGGATTTGTCAATACGTTACAAGCTTTACATGTCTTTTTTTGACGTGAGCTGGATGAATGTTCGTCTCTTTGTTTGGCTGGACTCTTGGTTTTATCCATCTCAGCCAACCTCTTCTCCCTGTTGCCTTCTTCACAGCACCTCTCACATTCCCGTCTCCTGTTTGTTCCTGGCATGGTTAAAATAGATATTTTTCTTTAGTCCCCGCATCAACAGGCACCCCTCATTCCAAGATGAAATGAAAGTAGCTTGATAGCCATTTCCTCTTCCCCTTTGTAATTTCACTGAATTACTTTCCAGTGGGGTTTATAAAAGCAAATATTTCCAGGCATTTAGATTAATATTGCTGCTGGGCTGATGTAAGTGGGCAGAAACATTTCGAAGTTTTCAGAATTGGTCCCAGAATTTGCAAGAAGCCAAGTTTGCTTTCAGAAGTAAGTCACAGTGTTGATACCGATTTATAAAGCACTACAAGATTTAGTGACTGGGTGCTTTAAATACCATCTCTTCGACATGCTAGTCGTTATTATGGCAGATAGAATCTGTTTGGAATTACTTTTAATGGTTGTTTGAATTTAAAAAGCTGGTAAAGATTGATTCAAATTGAAGGTCATGAACTCCTTTACCCGTTTCCCCTTATTGGCTCGACAAGGGTCCTATTTCATGATCTTTTGGCCATGATGCAACTCATCTGTTTAGTTGAGAAGGTGCTGATATGAGTAATTAAGCTAAAATGGCATTGGGGAAGAACCTGTTAATATACAGTAACATACTGTTGACTCTGTCCATCCATCTGTCAGTCTTTCCCCCAGAAGTTTTGAACTTGCTGGTTAGTTTCAGTAAAATTTGGCACAGGAGTAGAGGTATTTATTAGCATTATGATACTGAATGCTTTTGGAGAACTGGCAGCTGGTGGAGGGGAGGGTTGGAAGAAAAGACAACTCAGGCAGTGCAGACGTATAGATCGGACTGTTTCCAGGTCAATCTGAACCAGCCGCTGTGCATTCAGCCCTTTACACCAAATAGGGAAGTGTTGGGAGAAGGGGCTGGGAAGGGATGATACAGAGAGGAAGGCAACATGGGGGGTTGTGTACTGATGGTTTAAGCAATGTGCAGCACATGCTTGAAGAAACTAGGCATCATTAATTCTGCTGCTCAGAGAATTTTTTTTTTTTTTAATCTTGTGAAACTTTTACCACTGAAGAGGGCCTGGACTACTTATGTGCCACTTCAGTCCTTTTACAAGGTTGGATTTCTTTTTGGTGATATCCCAAGGAAATAATGTTGCTGTGGAGTCTACTGCTTTTGACATTCCTTTAGGATGCCCTGCCCTGGGAGTAACTGTGAAACCTGGGGGTAAATAACTTCAGAAAAAAAAAATCTGTGTGAGAGGTAATACAAACATTTTTTTTGTCTTGATATGCTCAGGCTCTATCATGAACTCTCCTGCAGGATTACAGCAGATCCTGACCCTGTTGACCTAGTATCAACCCTTTTCTGTAAGCTGTGCACAGCAGAGAAGGAGGAGGACAGATACTGCAAATGGCTTAGAGGCATCTAAGCCGTACGCTCTGAGTATCAGCATCTGTTCAAAGGATCAAAGCAGGTCTGTGACTCTCTAGCCATGCTAATTAATGGAAGAAGTGGTATTTGGTCTTCATTATGGACTTTAAGAAAGAAAAAAAAAAAGAGAAGTCAAGTGTTTTGTCCTGTGATAAAGCACTGAACAAGGCTGGTGAAAGTAACAGAGCTGTCTCCATTAGGCTTTCAGCAGCGTTTCAAGAGCGTGGAGCCACTTATGAAGTCACGCTTAGGCAGCACTTTCTTAAAAGTTAAACTTGTGATAAATGCTGATACTGCCTGATCTGAATTCCTAATATGCTTCTAGATAGAGGAGGCCCTTGCAAAGGTCTCCATTGCTCGTGCCATAGAGGAACCCTTCTAGGAAAGGACTCCCTGGCTTTCTCCTGAACCCTCTGCATTGAATGTGGGCTCGAGTCCATCAGAGTTGATTGTGTCTCTCCCCAGATCAGGCATCTCTCCACGGTGTGCCTTTAATTTAAATATCTGTGGTCGCTGCAGGGGTTAATAGGAGGTCAATGGCCAGGGCTCAGATCAGCATCACTTGCAGTGACTTGGAGACCAAAGTGCTGATGGGCAGAGGGAGCAATAAGAGCGTTAGAGGAACATTCTTGCATTATATGTTTTATTAGCTCTCGAAAAGGGGAGGTAAAGCTCTCTCCTGGATCCTAAACAATCCCTTCTAATCTCTGACCCTTTTTTTTAACTCATTCAGATACTGCTTAAATTTGAAAGCAAATCACAGGTTACAGGAGGCTTTACATTTACACATAGGGACACGCTCTGATAATGGGTTCACGTGCTTACTGCCCACTTGTCTTTGCACTTGTCTATGCGTTTATATCGCTATCTGTCTATGTGATATGTACAAATATATCTTCAGGGCTATGAAGATTGTAAAGCAGTAATTCAAGTTCTTGTGTAATAATGCTTTTATACTAGCAGTGAGTGCGAGTTTGGAATTTGTGTAAATATGTGTTTATATAGAACTAAGGATGATCGGGTTTTAACTAAACAAAAAAGAAATAATGGGAAACATGTACTTTCAGTGGAAATATCTGGTTTTACTTGAAAACCAAGAATTTTTTTTTTGTTTGCTTTTTGGGTTTTCCACAGAACTGCATTTTGCAAAGAGAAAGTGAAAGGTGTCCAAGAGAGGAAAATAGGATATAGACTCTAGTTTACAAATACTTTTTCCTATAGGTTTCCAATACATGTGACTTCACGCATGCAAGTCTATGTCATGACTCTGTGTTTGTGTGAGTGATGTTTGATGGGCTTATGCTTTGGTGTGAATACATTTGTTTTAAACCATGATAATTGCATAGATCAAAATTGCTAATGGTATGATTTTTATCACGGTTTCACTGTAGAACACGACAGCATGTATGATCATTGGGTATTCAAACAGTGAAATGTGTAAAGCTATTTTTCCATAATTGGTCCCAGGGCAAGGGGTTGATCTCGTGTATAAAAGCCTCCAGATATGCTCTTGGTATGGTTTCTAATTAGGGAACCGGGAAAGAAACTGAACTTTGGAAACTGTGATGAGTCCGTGCCTTTAAAAAAAAAAAAAGAGGAAATAATCACTTTGACCTTGAACTCCAAAAGGCCCTGAAATCAACTGATTTTACTCTTTAAGCTCCTTAACAAGCATGGGGATTAGAGACGAGCTGTGTAGAATGGTTCATATTAGATATAGACGATAATGGACAATAGAAATTCATCTATGAGCCCAGCACAGGTATCCTGTGCAAATTCCATTTCCCCAAGATATGGTGATACCATGTTACGGTGTTATATATACTGCAGATAACAATATGACTTCATCAGTTGGGAAGAAACAGAAGAAAACTCAAGAGCAGGAGGGCAAATGCAACTTTCAGAGATGTCCAATCCTGTTCTAATCCGAGTCTGTTTAAATAACCACAACCATGTGTATCAAAAAAGGTCAAACATAATCACTGTTCTACCTTGTGTGATGAATAAATCATCTGTTTAGCTATTTATTTCAAGTATGATGAAATCACTTTCCCTGATAAAGAAATAAAACTTATGAGACAAACAAACTGACTGTAGACTGAGGGTGCACATTTCAGTGGCCTTCCATCTGTCCACAGCTAAACAAGGAAGGATGCTGCTGTCACTTTAGAAAAAACCCTCTTTGATGATTTCATTTTGGCTGATTTTTTTCCTTTTCTTTTTCTCTCTCTCTAAGAAAGGCTAAAAAAAATTGTGTCCCTCTGAAAAAAGAGGGAATCTCACCATATTTTGAAATGGAAAAATGCATCACATTTTCAGGAGAAAAGGAAGGAGCGGGGGAAAATACCTGTATGAGGTGAGGAGCCCATATGACTGAAATTATTGGTGGCTTGGGTTTGGCAAATGTAACCCACTCAACAGTTTTGTCCCCCTGAGAATATGCTGAATTTTTATGCAGATCTTGAAAATAATTTCCCTTCTGAAAATCATACCTGGTGAAAAAAAGTCATTGTGTCTTTTAAAGGGCACCACGTGTTAATCTGTTTGTTGGTATAAAGGGATGAGTGATGTGGTTAGACAGGCTACTGCCTGCCACGAAAACTAGTGAGAAATGATGTTGCACAATTCCTTTCCCTCCTCTGTTTCTCAAAAATTGTTATTTTATTTCATTTTTCCCCACTTCAGTCTGTGTGGCCTGGCAGACCTACTGGAACCAAGCCTAGAAAAATATTGTCTCAGTTAGCCGATAGGTGTGAGGGCACCTGCAGGCAGATAAAATGTGTTTGTGTCTGTATCAGAATTTGCTACGTAAAACTCAAAATTGTCATGATTTCAGGACAATCTCCAATTTCCCCTGAAAGACTTGGAAAGCAGGGAAGTGAAATTAAAAAAGAAAATCAGCTCTGTGCTTCTTCATTAGTTCTGGCAGCTTCCCCTAGAAACACACCCATGCTCAGCAGTATCATTCTTTATTTAGCTCTGAACAGACTGAAGGACCTTAGTGAATTCTTTCTCCCTCCTCCTTTTCAGATAATAGCAATGATGCTGCCACATATTTTGCAAAGTGCTCTTTTCTGGAGCTGAGATTGAGTTACATCCAACGCGATAGACCCCACTGGCAGTCGCGCGTTCTTAGCGGAGACATTCCATCACCATGCCAAGTTATTTTTAATTCTATCTGGATTTTTTTTTTTTTTTTAAACCAGAGCATAAAGGAAAGCTATTGAGTTGCTCAATCAACGTTAGTTTATTATTGCTTACCCAAGTGTTTAATAAAGCTATCCCAACCCTGGACATAGCTTTAAATACTTCATTGACTGTAACAAAGCAGATTTTTCCTATCAGACCAAAGTGGCTCTATAAACTATAATTAAGCACTAATTATGAGCTCTACTGGTCAGATAACAGAAGGCAAGGTCCATTGTGCAACTGGCAGAACTGGCAATTAAAGGAGATTATTGTTGTCAGAAATGGAATAAAACAAACAGGAAAAATTTGGGAGGAGAGGAAGACTTGCAATCCTGGGTAAACTTTGCTGTTTGTGGGTTTGGTAGATAATGATGTCATGATCACAAAAAATCTGAGATATGATGATGCAGAAAAGATGTAATAAGTTCTGGGAAGTTCCCATACTTCGTTGGATAACAGGTTGTAGAGTCAGGTTCTGTTTGGCTCCACTCTTACACATGGAAAGCAAATACCTTGGAGTCCAAAACTGGAGTGGTATGTTTCGAACAAAAATATTTTCAAGGAAAATATTGTGTCAGCAATTTTTTTACTCATTTTTATAAAACATTCAAAGCCAGAGGGCCGTGTTGCTCATGGGCTTAAGAACTAGAAAATGGAATTGAAATAGAATGAAGAATAGATTGACTCCCCAGGAAGGGGGAAAAAGACCCTCTACAACAGGTGAAAAGGAAGTGCGGTTTTATAAATTCGTTCCGATTTAATGTGACTGGCTTCTTTTCACTTATGCCATTTTTACACTGGCTTAACTTGATTGGCTCCAGTGGAGTTTTCAATTATGCCAGATACCACTGAAGTGTTATTAACAGCCTGCTTGGAATTTCTCTTGAACGTCTGAAACTGTTTCTGAGCTAACAATATAGTCTTCCCCCACCTCCCCCTTTGAAATAAAATGTTCACTCTGCAGAAAACCTTGATGTCCTGTTGAAACAGGACGCTCAAACACTAAAATGATTTGACTTTTCACATACAAATTTGAAATTTCCATGGAAAACAGAGTTTCCAATTACCTCGAGTGATTGGTATGCTAGTCACAGTTCATATATTCCTAGACCTGATACAGACATTCGAGGGAGCCAAAAGTCCCTTACACATGCAAGCACATTACAGCTTCCTGGAACACTGTTTAGGCTTTCAGGTGATGGCTGGGAATGGGGCCAATATCAGAAGGTAAAGGGCAAAAGAAAGCCATGGAAAAGGCAATATTTCTTAGTAGCAGGCAGGTGCCTCTGTCCCTGACTTGTGATTGTGCTTAAAACTCACAGTACTGCTCTCTCCTCTCTGATTATTTTTTTTTTTTTGAGAAATTTGCATCTTTTGAAAAAAAGGATTAATAAATTTCAAATGTTCCTGGCGCTTCTGTGCCAACTGGCACTGGAGGGGGCCTGTAACCTTGCCCAACTGCACTATATATAATTATTAATTAGAAAGCAACCTGGGAAGCAATGATCCTCTTCCCCAGCATAAACCAGAGGAACTCTACTGAAATCACGGTAGGAAAGAAAATTGGTTTTCCTAGGTCACACTTGGGAACAAACTTTTTTTAACTTTGAGTAGTGGTTCACTATCCAGAGTGGAATTATGGGAATTAATTGGAATAACTTGGGTGCTCGTTTTATAAATCAGCTGGCAGAACTCCTGGCGTAATTAATGGGTCTGACTGGCAATCTTCCACAAATACACACCCATTTCCCAGTGATTTCCATCGCGCACACATGCATTTTGCAGGAGCTCAACTTGCAGAGGGACATATTTAAGAGTTTATAACTGTCCCAATGACAGCAAGTTCTAATTTAAAACTCCTGTGTAATACTTGTTAGGAAGTTTTAATATCAAAAGGGCAGCCAAGGTCTTCCATGAGAAATTTCTAGACAGTGAAAGAAACTAATCCTTTTTAGTGATGTTTGGCTTCTCCTCTGCAGTAGCTGATCTCTGATTTCATATTTTATATTCATGGTTTGTTAATGAAATTTTCTCCTTTAAAGAGTAACCAGGCGGATAGAAAAAATTAGCTGATACTTTGCAGTGAACGTTTGAAGTGAAATTCAAGTAGTAGCCTGAAGCTCATAGTATGTAAAACCAACTACCCAAGTTTTTTTGGGGGGGCAGGTTTTAATCTATTTTTCCTTCTCAGGGGACCTCTGATGTATTGCATTCTCTGGTTGAAGAGAAGCAGCCAAGTTGGCATTAGAACTGACTTAGCAATTTTCTTCTTTTGAAAAGGGATTAGCAGGTTTAAAATGTTCCTGGTACCCTTACGCTGGTTGGCACTGCCAGGGGTCTGTAACCTCACCCATCTCCACCACTGACTGCCACGGGTCTACCTGTGTTATGAGGCTCTTTATGCCTCCTTCAAAGACAAAGAGAATGGGAAATTAGGCAGCAGGAGAATTTTAATGTCCGCACGTGGTGGCACAGCTGTAGTTCATGGTGCACATGGGGAAGATGGGTTTGCTCCAAGCTTGTCCGTGGGTATGTTATTCAGGTCTTTTGTACCTAGCACTCAGGTTCATGAAGTTTTAACAGCACTTTGAAATGCCCTGATATATGTGAGACAACATCCCTGGCCTCACAGCATCTCTGGAGCAGAAGTGTGAGCTGAATCTCACTGGAGGCTCAGAGCCACAAAGGTGGATTTTGTCTCTGAATCTTATCCTGATCTAAGTTAGTCTTCTAGTTCAGCTGTGTAGGTGGCCAACATGAAGCCCATGAGAAATTGTCCCCAGGGTACAGCTTGAGATGGCTCAAACTTCATCCAAGGCCCTGTGAGTTATATATCTCCTTTGACTGATTTCTTTGGAAGACCCTAAAATCATCCAGTAAGAAACATTAGACATACAGACATGAGTAGATTTTGGACGTTTGAAAGTGTTTGAAAAGTCTCTTGGAGTGCAGGGTAATGCATATTTTCAGCATGAATATTTTCAGAATATTCAGCATGTTTTCAGTTTGTCCTCTGGAAAATTTTGCAGGGGAGGGGGGAGGTCATATTACAATTTTGTGTATGTTTGTAAAACCAAAGATGCTCTCATGAAGTCGGCTGATTTTCAGTAACAATCTAAATCCAGTCTTTTGTTTCATGGGACTTATCTTCCATTTCTCTTGCATATATAAAAGGCTTACAAGAGGAGGACAAAGGCTTGTGCAGAATTCCCCAAATGACAGAAGAACAGGCACCTTCTTAACTCTATTCTGAAGGCAAGCTAGCCTGGGTTTAGGAGTATCAACCAACAAAGCTGTCTTGCTATTGAAGATGCTCAGTTCTTTATATCTTAAAAATATGAGGGCACAGTCCTGACACCATTGCAGTAGTGTAGGAGGAAGACAGCAGACCATCAGCCTGTCATATCCAAAATCAGGCCTCCCAATGTGCCCAGAAGGATGGGAAACTCAGGACAGCCCTTCTGAGGACTCCATAGGGAAATAACGGTCCAGCTTCGTGTATCAGGCCTGAGACGGGGAGCTTATGTTGTAAATGAAAATTTGATGAGTATTTGCTTGCTTCCTCCCCGCTTATTTTTTTATATTTCCTATGTACATCATCTGATATTATGTGCCTATAAAGCTTCAGCTTTTTTTTTTTAATAAAAGGCCACCTGTTTGATTTACTTTTAATACTTCCATAATATTTGAAACCCTGTAAAACTCTGTAGGTACTTCTGTTGGAATAAGATGGGCTAAATCCAGCCCACACTGCTAACACCAGATTTCTTATATGACCCAGGACCGAGATAGTGTGCACAGTAATTGAGTATCGGATGCCAAATAATTGTAACAGATTTTTCTCTACCCCCCCAAGCTTTCCCTGTTTGATTGGTCCAGGCTCTGCCTGCTGTCTGAGGTGCATGAGGGAGGGAACAGAGGTAGGGGAAGTGCTTTCTGCAGTTTAATCACAACAGACCTCTTTGTCTTCCTTTCTGAAGGAAAAAAAAAAATTGTGCCAAGAACTTCATTCAACTGCTCATTTGGATAAAACTAGACACCCTGGTGTCAAGTGAATAGGAAGCAATGGGAGGTCAATATGTCTCAGTGCCACAGGAGAAGGGGGTGGCTAGAACTTCACAGCAATCAGACCATGTCTATCTATGCATACAGACTAACTATATCAATCATTAGACAGAACATGCATATGTCACGCCTACACACGTGCAAAGCTATCAATGTGCAGAGAGGGAAGCAGCAGCTTCCTTTCCTCTGCATACACACCTACTGCCTCTGAACTGAGGAATAAGAAAGGAAAGATTCAAATTAAACAGCCCAAATTACTTGAAAGCATCCTGAATTATTAGGAAGGCAAAAAAATGGCCCAGAAGGGAGTGGAAAATGTAATAAAGACAAGTTTTGTGCCTAAAGGGAAGGCAGGAATGAAATCAGAACGATACAATGGGGCCAGGTGAGTAAAGAGTCAGCCAAGCAAGGGAGTGTGAGATACCTGGAGGCAGTGTGATGTGTTGGCAAGGAGCCACGCTGCCGAGCAGAGAGGAAGAGCATGTGTGTGTGCGCGTGAAGGGGAGGGAGAGACAACAAACTTTAGTGGACACTGCAGGGATCCTCTGACAGCATCAGCCCCATCTCCTTGGCGGTGGCTGTGGATGCAGGAGGAGGCACCCTGGTGCACAAAGCCACAAGCAGGCAGGAGCCCACACTTCTGCGTTTGCCCCTCTGCCAGGTCCTCACCCCTGGGCACAAGGTGGGAGCAGATGGCAAGGATACAGGCACTGCAATGCTGGAAATGTCAAAACCCTGTGATCTGTGGGAAGCCAGGGTGAGCTCGGCTGGGGAGGAGGCACTGATGCTGACTGTGGCGATGTCGTTTCCATTAGCCCGTGAAAGGCAACTTCAAACCCAAGGTTTGTATTTGCCATTGGCTGTTTAACAGGGGATTAGTTAAAGGGAATAGACTGGCAGTAGGTTTAGATGGATGTGACCACAGGGACAAAGGCTTTACATGATTTGCTTGAAAGTGACATTTGCCTGTTGTCAAGCAGATGTGACCCGCTTGTACCTGTTGCTTTGGTACGAGGATGGTGAGCGATGTGAGTAGGATGGATGGAGGTGTACCCCAATGAGCCCATGGCAGGTCAAATTTCCACTGCAGCCACTGAACTGTGAATCAATCCCTTATTCAAATGTGGGGAGATGAGAATCTTTTGAGGAGTACTATTAGCAGAAGACAGACCAGCATTTCTAGGTTTCCAGAGGTACATACACAGCTCTGCAATCTCCTAATCTCTCTTGGCAGCATGCACGGAGTCACAGACACTTGGGCTATAAAAAACAGACCACTTTCTGATCCCAACACCAGTAGGTTATATTCCCCGGTCCCTGCTGCTTTTCTCCTCTTTCCTCCAGCATCAGCTTTGGAGAACCTCAACTTTACAAGATGTTGTGACTGTTGCTTGACATGCCAGTCTGTCCCTGATGACCTAGGTGATTCACAGAGGGAATGAGAGAGCCCTTCAACCCCTTTCCAAAGCTCTGGATTGTGAGAAAGTGATGGCTCTCACTTTTGGACAAATGATTTTTCTTTTCAGCAGGCATGCCGCTCAAGAGGAGCAAGCCAGGGCTGTCCAGGCAGAGCATGCAACCTGCTAAAGGCAGCTTGGAGCCAGCCAGCCAAGCTGGACCCATTTGAAAAAGAGGGCAGAGAGCAGGGCTGGGAGGGGATTAACTGGTTTTAGGGGGTGGTGTTGCTGCCTGGGATGCTGTTGTAAGTGCAAACATAGCTGCTTCTTGGCCTTGATGGCATCTGGTGTCTCTGATCACAGCTAGCTAAGGGATCTGCAGAGCAGGTTGATTGAAGGCCTTAGGACATGTGAAGGGGAACAAGCAGAGGACAGAGTGCCAGCTCTGGGCAAATGGCAGGAAGCCTGGCTTTATCAGGATGCTGCAGGCAGGAAATGATTTGAAGTACACAGCCTTTTCTTGTAGGGTGATTGAGAGAAGGGAGGAGAGCAAGAACAGGAGCAGCTGGGGCTATATTTCAAAGTTGGTTTCCATCTTCTTTCTTGTGTTACTGCTTTATTTTCTTAAAAAAAAAAAAAGAAGAAAAAAAAAACCAACTAGGCATTTCTAATTGTAGGAATTCTTGTTCTTTCCTTCCCCCTTCTTTTCTTAAGTGCGTGTGCCCCAGATTGACAATATGTCAGGTACATGGAGAGAGTTGTTTTGAAGCCAATTTCAGCTCTGTCTCTGGTTCTCATGGGCTGCTTAGGGTTGGCTGTGGAGAGAATTACAGCTATTTGAGGGATGCTGTGAATGTCACTGTGATTGTGGAGGGACCCTAAGCTGACCAAGGATCAAAACAGAGTAGCCAAACTGCTGGTATAGAAAGCTTTGAGGCAAAGTGGTGCTGGGGTCTGGCAAAGGCAGCAAGGTTTCCCTTCTGTGATATCACCCCAAAATCAGGGGGAACATCCCTATACTCCATAGTCTCAAAACGCTACTGTCTCAGGGAGCATGAGAAACCCATGCATTTGCAGGAGCAGGGATATGACATCTCCATTTGCAAATCTGTGCTTGTATTGCTACCCAGACTGTCCATTTGAAAAGCTGGCTTGGTTCTGTTAAGCTGGAGATGTGCACTCCGTGCCAGAGATGATAAACCCTCACTATTCTTCATTTCACTCTTCCAGCTTCTTTTCTGCTTGTCTTCCTTTTGTAATAATGTGAGAGGTTTTTCTTGGCTGTCCTCTTCCCCTTGGAGCTCAAATACAGGTTCTGCTGCTGAGTTTCAGAATTTATGACAAGGACCAGCTTCTTCTAGCCTCAGTTTCCATTAACAACTATCTCACAGGAGCTGCATTTGGACCATTTGTTTTGTCTTTTGGCACCAGCTGTTTTGTGAATGAGAAACGTAGCAAAGGGCAAACAATCAGAAGACTGGTAAGGTAAAAGTACAAGTGTTTCACTGTTCTCTGCCTGGTGGGAAAGTCTTTGTAGCCCTTAGGTCTGGCATTAAAACATACAAACTCTACATTTGTAACTGTTGTGTAAAAAGCTGTTATTGCCCTTAAAACCAGTCACTGGAGTTGAAAGATAAATATTATTCCATATCTTATTGAATAAAATATATTATATCACAGGTGATGGAGACAGATTGTCTCAATAAATTCTGATACTGTATTCGGAGGAAAAGTGGCAATAAAAATGCTGATGACTTGACACGGGGAGAATATTGAATGTCATTAACATGTTATTTCCTCTGTTCTGATATCACTGTCATGTTCTTCCCACTACTCTAATCTCTATCAGTTGCGGGCTTTTTTTTTTTTTCTTCTTTGCTTTTTTGAATGTGAAAAATGACATTTTTTCAGTCCTTTGAATTAACCACTACTTGAGAAATGATTATAGATAGGAGATGACATCTGCAAATATAGAAATTAAAACAGAGTTTGATATTTAACAGTATGCTACGTATAGGCTCAAGAGGAATCCTTAAGACTGTCACTGTCATCTGATAGTTGATTACGACAGCCGTAGCCATCTGCATAGTGATAACAGCAATATCTTGCTTTTATAAAATGCTTTGAAAGCACTTAATTAAGGTAGTTGTTGCTGTTCATTTACAGATAGGGAAACTGAGGGATGGGGAAGGTGAAGTGAGTCACTCAAGGTCATTTGCTGGTTCAGTGTCAGAGACAGATTCCTGTGAAGTGTTCCAGCTCTGCCCAGTAAAGATGTATTGCCCTACTTTTGCTGTGAAACTTGATTTATTGCACACTGCAGACACTTTTCCCAACCCATGCTAAACTCTACCGGCTGGAGCCACAGTCCAGCAAGTTTTCAAATTGTTCTTCCTAGAGATACTTCAGGCTTTATTTCCTGCTCCTGTCTCGATATGGACTGTCTCTCTAAATATATATCTTTCACAATGGTTGCATAGCTGGGAGTGTATTTGTGTACAGTTATGAAATGAGCTTTCTGGGAAAATAAGCCCTGTCTTCATCCCCTTTCCCCAAACGAGAATAAACCCACTGCTTTTCAGAAAGCCTGAATCTGTTCAGGCATTCCCATTGTGTCACTCTGTGCCAGAAAGCCTGTTGTGATAGCCCTACGGGCAACTTGGATCAACTTGTACCAAAAAGCATTTGGATCACGTGTACTGTTTGGCATCCTCATGAGAGAATATGCTGCTGGCCTTGAATGATACCAATTAAAGGTGAAAAAAAGTCATCTGTCTTTTTTCTGGGGCCAATATCTAGGCTGGTCTACTATTGTAATGTCCTTTATTCACAAGTAATTCTAAATGTCTCCAGGAATAGCCACCACTTCCATTACAGGACCATTTCATGCACTGTTATAGTTCATTGTCAGATGGCTTTCAGCAATTAAATTCTAAACTGATTTCACAGTTGCACATGCTGCTGCTTTTATTTATTTTGGTCCTCACCTGTCTGATGGAATGGGGTGCCTCTGTCTCTTCACAAGTAGATGCTGCTGAAGAGCTGAGTGGAATATTTTAAGCGCCTGAAAAATACTTAGAAATACTGCGCAAGGCAAGAATAACAGAGTTGAATTCTCACAAAGCCTCGGCAATAATATTGATGGATTTTGAAAAGGGAAAAATACCATTGATCTTTTGCTAGGTGTCACAGTGCCTACATTTTCCTGTTTGTTCTGGTGTCCTGTAGGAAGGTGTGTTATTTCTCAACATAGAACAGAAGATGGAATTAGCTCCCTGGTACAGCTGCATTACTGCTCTGCTATTCACTTCTTGACTTCAGCTCAAGTGCTTACAGGTCCTATCCTGCTAAGTTAATGGGAACCTTTCTGGTAAGGCAAATATGGGGCCAATAAACTGTAACAACTTTATGCCTCAATTTACCCAGGTGTAAAATGGGAATAAAACTCCTTGTGTTTTGTAAGGCACTACTGAAAAAGCAAAAGCAGCTAGCTGTAGAGTAAGGCTAAGAAGTAAAATACTGTTAGTACTTTAACCCTCAAGTCTCACCTCTTTCAAACAGGCACTGTCTGAGTACAAATCAGAGCCCTGGTAAAGTTCTCTTGTACTCAGCATCTCCCCTTTTGCCCAGGATGCACACAGGAGTATTTGCAAAGCTTCCTTTTCTTCTTAATTTTTTTTTTTTGAACCTATGCTGGTAATTTTTGGAAATCATTCTGGTTTCATAGCATATGTCCTTTTTTCTTGTAGAAAGTGTTCTCCAGGCCAAGATCGGCTGCGGGGCCGTTACTTTAGTGACAGGGAAAAAAGAGATATTCGTAGCATCTTGGCACCACATCATTATTATCATGCAAGCAGTTCCCCTTTTTTTCTTAACGTATAAAGAGAACAATTGAATTTTGCAAGGCAGGACTCTTAATCTCCAGGATCAGATTCTTCACGGCAAGGAGGGGGTGTAAAAGTTTCTCTCTTGCTCTGTCTCTTCATGGCGCATGGTCCCAGCTGTATGACTCCATTCATGAATATGCATGAAATCAGATATGACATTGCCCTGCTCCCATTAATAATCTTGTCATCTGACTTGTGCAGCATTAAGCTTCAGCCCGTGGCTCCTCATAGCGAATGCAGCCTGGAGGAAAGGGAGGGAGGGGAAGGGGGAAAAAAAAAAAAGGGCATGCGTTTTTTTTATTGGGATTAAGTGCTTGAAAATTTTGGCAGGGGGTTGCCAGGAGAGTAAGGGGAGGGAGAGAAAGAGAGAGAGACACACAGAGGGACAGAGAGACGAGAAATCCTCCATGAATACGTTGGCTTGTTAGAAGCCCAAAGCGGTGGGTGTAATGGTATGCGAGCTGACCTTGAATATAGCCACTGTGGGTTGCCCCAGCTTTTTTTTTGTAAAAGAAGCATTTGCAGCAGAGGTTTGGATTTCAGGCTTTGCAGTCATCAATCATCTCGGCCTATTCTCCTCTCTGACAGCTCTGTACAAGGCCTGACATCTGACACCCGGGACCCCAGGCCTCGCACTGAGGCGCAGGCTGAGGCCCGAGGGAGGAGATAGGGAACCGGGGGAGAAAAAAAAAAATACAACAGGAGAGACATTTTTCTTTCTTTCTTTCTTTCTTTTTTTTTTTTTTTTTTAAGAAGCTACAAACCAAATTGTAACTGTAATAAGGATTGATTTAACAGGAGAACATCGCACCGAGCGCTGTTGCCCGTGTTGCGTGGTCCGTGCCGATAAGGCTGGTCAGGAGAGGTGGGAGGAGAAACAGCTGAGGGAGCTTTGGGGATGCAAGATGAGGCTCACACCCTTGTTTCTGCATACCCTGGGGTTGGCAGCCTACACAAGTTTTATACTATTTCAACACAGTTAACCTGTGCTTGAGAAATTCCTGTTGGAACCAAATGGGCTGAGCAGCTCCCTGAGACCCAGGCACCTGTGAGGGGACAGGATGGACACAAGACTGTTTCCCAAATTGCAGCAAACCTGGCTGTGAAATCAAGTGTCTAGGTTACAGTTCTGTGGGAACTGGGACAAAAAGCAGATATGACTTGTTAAAGTAGATGAATGTTTTGGGTTAAACCTTTTTGTCCAAATTAATGCTTACTTGGGCTGACAAATTTTACAGTTACAATTTTTTTAACATAGGGTTTTTTTTCTTTTTTTATAATACCAATGTCACAGCATCATTCTCACCCCAGAATTTTTTTTTTTTAATTTTGCAGGCCCACCCTTTGTTTTTGCATTAAGAAAAAAAGAACACCCAAATCCAAATTAAACTTTTTCATTCTATCTGCACAGCCTCCTGCCCCTCACGCCCGCTTATAATTAATAGCGAGAAAGGCACGTCCTGCGTAAACTTTATGTGCTGTTAAACTAGATACACCACCAGTTTTTTGTGAAAGCCATCCATGGGTCACTGCTACCTCCTTAGTCATAAAAAGGGAAGGATTTGGGGGTTTGCAGAGGGATTCTGTTGCAGATGAGTTTTGGCATAAGGAAATTCTTTGTGAGCAGGGGCAATGAAAGATGTGAGAGTCAATAGGCAGTAACGGACACAGCAAAGTATTTTTCCTCAACATTTATCTCCTCAGTGGCACATGGCATATTTAAATTGATCTAGAAACACGTGACAAAGACTCTCCCCTTTATGCTAACTTTGGATTCAGCCCAGAAGTTTTTATTAAGCTGGTGAATTTTGCTGACACAGGTCAGGTTAAATACTCTGGATTATTTTCCAGAAATGCCAGGCTGTCCCTCAAGGAGAACTTTGGTCATGGGATGGTTAATTTGTAAAAGTAGCACTCCTCTTCAGGAATTCCCATATATTGGTTTTGATCTGTTGTGCATTTCTTTATCTTTTGCTTTCAGTATTTGCCTTTTGCAAGCCACGATTTCACTGCCTGAATCGATGTGTGTATCTTGTGGTGCTGTTTCTGTTTCCAGCCTGGATGACTGAAAGGCGTAGAGATAAATGAAAAGTTTGAGTACGTCATTTCTGAAACAAACATTCAGACAAGCACTTCCAGAACATTTAGCAAACTGTTGCTTTCCATAAACAAAACTGCTTGCTCCAATGAACCTTCCTGGAAAAGGGTCACAAATGATGTCAAAGTGAATTAGTGGCTTTTTACGTGAATGAGTGTTTGCAAACATTTTTTTCTGTTGTCCTGCTTCAAACTAGTCATTACAGTTGCAGCTCCGCATAAGGAAAACCCAAGCCCACCCTATAGGACACACATTCACTGCCTGCAGGGTTTAGGATGGATATTTTTCCCTCCCCCACCCACAGACTAAGTGCTCTGTGGATTTTGAGGGTTGCCTTCCTCTGAAGTATCAGGGTTTAGCCACTGCTGGAGGCATGATACCAAACTTGATGGACCAATAGCCTGATTCAATATGGCAATTCCTCTGCTCCTTGTATTTTTCAAACTGGCTTCTGTGTGCATATGCCCAAGTGGATGATTTATCGCCTACTCTGAGATACGCGCTTGCATAGAAAAGGGCAGGATAAAGCACATTTGCTGTGTTTGTGTATGTGCATATGTGTCTAGAGAGAGACAGATATGAAACAGCTGATCAGGATTGTTGTCTTTCTCCACTCCGGATTTAACCTGGTGTGTGACTCTCCTTTAACTGGCTGCTTTTGTATTTCCAACTTTTCGTTCAATGCTGTGTATATTTCCAAGCTTTCTACTTTTCTAGTTGGTGTTCAGGGTAATGGAGAGAGTTAGAAGATTAGTATCTGTACTTATGTTTATTTCCTTCACTGCTTTTCAGTCTAAGGAAAATCCCACCAGCACCTTTCCAGACTCCAAACCTGACGCTTGAATTCTTTTTTTTTTTTTTTTCCCCCTAGTTCTGCACTCAAAATGAGGAATTTGTAATATTAGAAATGAGAAGTCTTATTCTATTGGGAAATCCTTTGATCCATAAAATAAAAGAGGGTTGTGGGGTAGGTTTTTTTTTTTTCCTCATCTGTAAGTTTTTGAAAAAAGATTTAATTTAGCTTAACTGAAAAGACCTGAAAACAGAAGTTTGAAAATGTCACCCTGGGTGGAAATTATTATTTTTAAAGCAATGAATGTGGTGCCATTACAACCCATTGTCACCAAGTTATTTTTTGTGGCAAAGCCTCAGACTGCTCTGTTAGAGAGGCAAAGGTAGAAACCTGCGCTGCTGGTGGTAACACACTCGTTGGCAGCGCCAGAGTTGCTCTCCAGGCTCTTCCACCCCTGGTTCAATTACAAGAAGATGCAATGGATCATCCATCCCTTGAGGCTGTTCAAGAAAGAGGGAGTGTCTCTCATCTAAAAGTATAAGAAGAAACCACAGGCTGGTTGCAGAAATCCTGGAGGGCAGTCTTTTGGCCTGTTACGTAGCCGTGCCTTCGTACCTTTACTTCTTGTTAATTTAATATTCTTCTGATCTGTATCCAGTACCTTCACCTGATTCTTGTATTTTCATGCCCTCCTTGCCTGCAGGGTTACTAGGCTGCTATATTTGTTTATGTAGTCCTCAGCTGTGTACTTTTTAAAATTTTGAGTTCTGGTAATAAATTCAATGTGTAGATCCCTATCAAATGTCTAAATATCCATTGGAAGGTCACAAAGAGGAAGACGCTGTCATTGTCAGTGAACTTATTTCATGGTTTTATGTCCAGGCCATTAAGAACTTGATGGATTTGCTTTGAGTTTTTATGTTTGTTTTGAAATCAAAACTCCGGCTATAGATGTACAAACAGACATGAAAAAGAATGGAAGACAAGCAGTCCAGTGGGCTGCAACTAGCATCAGATGTACTGCACACAAAGAGCGGGTAAAAATAATGTATGGAGTGCAAATAAAATAAGGGAAAATGAAGAAGAGTATTACGGTCTGGAATGTACCTGATTCTGAAAAGACTACTCTAAAAATATTCATAAAAAGTGGTAAGAATTGTCTAGCATTTAAATTCCTTAACTGAGGCACAAAAGCTCAGGCAAAACACAAATCAAAGTATAACTTCTTGCCTTTGACAGAATACAATGAGAACCAATATGTTGTTATGTAGCACATCATAAATATCTATCAATAAACACTGGAGACCAAAAGAAGAAAGGATGGATCATTTTTATTTTACCTCTTTTTTGTTGCTTTTTTTACTATTTCAGTTATGTTTTGCTCCATAAAAATGATTATTATTCTCCCCATACCACCACTGTTGATGTGAAATTATTGCATAAGTGAAGACTCAGGGATCCATTTCAGCAGAGAGGGAGCCTTGTTCTGTGGGCTGTAGAGACTGGTGAATGAAGAGTCCTCATGCTGGTGATGAGCAGGGAGACAAGTATTTGTGAAACCAAAATTGATAATTCATCTGCAAACAGCCCAATGTGACTTTCCCTCTCATGCCCCCGCAATGTAATAACTGCAGCTGTGTTCAGCTTCATTCAAAACGTTGCATCCTTTTCCCTCACGCATGGGTGGGCACTTCACGATGCTAAATAGGACATTTTGACTGCTCATATCTGTACCTTGGGGCCTACCAGATCTGAGGGCAAGGTAGTGCCTGCTCATTTGACTTGCACAGCTGCAAAGCTTCCAGCACAAATGCTACTCGAACGCTTCTGTGCGGGGCTTGGATGTGATGGCACATTGTTCAGTTGAAGAGGAAAAATAGAGACAACAAAACTCCCAAGCCTTTAGTGGAGAGCCACCCTCCCCAAGCCTATGAGATTAAAGCGGTGGATTTTCAAGTAGTTCTTCAGAGTGACTAATTTATATGGATATCAAGGATTCAGTTGGAGAATTAAAAAAAAGTAGCTAGGGGAAAATATGATGCTCTCGAAGTCCCAGTGGTATGCCACATTCATTTTACTAGAGAGTTTATTCTTTAGTACTTTCATGGATTGACATGAGGGAGGAATTCACATGTCAGGACAGATAAAATCTCCCTCCTGCCAAAGGAGTCTATTCAGACATGCATGTTAGTAGGTTGATAACTTATTCTGTATTGCAGAGGACTCAAAGATAGACATTTCTCCTTTTATCTCCATCTCTGCGCTCCCTGCATACTAAAGATACGGGGAAACAGCAAGATACATCTTAACTAGCCCTCTCAGAGAGGAGCAACTTTTCCTAGTCCATGCCAAGAGATGCAAACTTAAAGGAATAAGGTGTCACACAGACTAATAGTAAATACATTAGCAATGTTTATGCGCATAATTTGAGCCCTGTGTGAATATTGTTTAAAAAAAACACAAACCCTGGACTTTGTGGTTAATTTTTTTTGCCAAGAAAAATGCACAGTATTGTAATGGTCTTGTGTCATGTTACTCTTCTAGAGGGTTAGGGAATAAGTTGAGAAAGACGGAGTACTAGAACAAGTAAAACGTTAAAGAATCCATCTTGACATGCTTTCCAAATACTAAGGAAACCTTCATGTTTTTCTGGGAGATAGGCCCATTCTCCTTCTAAAGACTGGGGCACTGAGTCAAACACTTTATTCCTTGACCAGATCAGTAGAAGTATGACTCCTCTTCAACTGGAATTAAAATTCAGTATTGTTTAGTCTTATGCTTAAGCCGATCATCTCCATTTCATATTTTTTTGATTTGCTAGAGATATCAAATGGCATAATTTTAGGGAAACTGGTTATTTAAGAGTATTAAATTATGCAAGTGTCATTCCTAAGGAACCTTGTTTAGAAAATGGGGGATGAAGAACCTTCAGAATATAGATCGGAGCACCTCTGAACTGCCTGCTGGCGGAAGGACTTTTTTCTCCTTCTCCTTCCAGTGATGACAACAGAAGAACAGCCTCCTTCACTGGGCACTGTGGGTCTAAACTTCTGGGTACGAAATAAATCAGACATACTAGGAGTTTCTCTGAACTTTCTCTTATCCTTCCAGCTCAGTTCCCAAAAGCAGATTCTTCTTATTTTTAAGCAGCTCACATACATAGATTGAGATTAAAGTGGTTTAGAAAGTGTTATATATAGATGTGTATACATACCTCAAATATTTGTGTAGATGTATCTTATCTAAACTTCTGCATGTACCCGAATTTCCCAGGCTTGAACCATGGTTTGTGTAAATTGGTGTTGTCTCACTGTCTTTGAGTAAGCTTATTTACGTCAGCTCTGGAATTAGTTCCCTGTATTCCAGCCAGCACTTAGCTGCAACAGTCAAAATAGCATAGATATGTACTGTTTTCCCGTTATCTCTAGTCTCTCTAAAAACAGAAGCTATTAGAAATATTGTGAGAAAGCTATCTTGCAAGATTTGGTCCCCACTTAAGAGTTTTAGATGGATATCTGGCAAGAATGTGCAGTTGTACCAATCCTCAAACCTCAGCATAATTTTCGTTCGCTTAGTAGTAATTCATTTTTATTTGCATACCCTAGTTTTGAGCTTTGAGATCTTGTAACCAATACCTGAAGGGGGCCTACAGGAGAGATGGGGAAACACTCTTTATCAGGGAGTGTAATGAGAGGACGAGGGGTAACGAGTATAAGCTGAAAGAGGGTAAATTTAGACTAGACATTAGGAAGAAATTTTTCACTGTGCAGGTGGTGAGGCACTGGCCCAGGCTGCCCAGAGAAGCTGTGGATGCCCCATCCCTGGAGGGGTTCAAGGCCAGGCTGGATGAGGCTTTGGGCAGCCTGGTCTAGTGGAGGGTGTCCCTGCCCATGGCAGGGGGTTGGAACTGGATGATCTTTGAGGTCCTTTCCAGCCCTAACCATTCTATGATTATACGGTTCTATGACATTCAGACAACAATTTTTTATTTTGCCTCACCATTTTCATATATTTCCAAGCTTCCTGAATGGAGAAATGTAACTTAAGAAAAAAACTCTGGAAAATTCCCGCCCCCCCTTTTTTTTTTTTTTCCTCTGGGAAATGCAGTCTATACTGTGGTCCTTTCTAGAGAATGCTTTAATTCTACTAAGGTCCAATGCAACATGCTTCGTTTTGGAAGTAAAAAGATTTTCCCAGAGAAGGCTTAGTGAAGTAATGACTCAGAGACATGGACAGGCCAAATGGACTATTTGTTTCATCTTAATTATTAGTTGTGTGTTATCACTAATGATAATATATGACATACCTTCCAATGAATTCTCCTCCTATGACTTAGTATGAGAGTGATTCTTTTTAGACTATAGAAGATGACATCTCAGCATGGATAATTACACATAAAAAGGTAAGAAAAGGGGTAAAATAGGATAACACAAGTGACTGATTTAAATCCAGTCATACATCATATAAATTCCATAGTTACTTCCCACTTTCCTTATTGAATATTTTTTCCTGGTATTATTGATCAACAAATGCATTTATTAATGTTTCAAAAATTTTTTAGACAAAGATATTTCAGCAAGGTTAACTCAGTCCTGTGATTTCAGCTTTGAATTGTTCCTTTCTATTTATCTTCCTGTGATTTACAACCATTTCCCACCAGAAACTGCTCTCCTGCTTTATGTAAACTAAATTTGGGGCACAATTTCATCCTTGCGGAGGGCACCTGCTTTGTGTCCCTTGTGAAGAGAGATTAGTCTCTAGCTTTGAGAATTTGTTGCCTGTTGGCTATCTTCACCATAAAACCAACCAAAAAAGTTCTGCATGTTTCTAGGTAGAATTGCTTAGAGATTTGTAAAACGATTTTGATCTTGGATCTGAGCCTGCCATTAAAGTGCTTGACTTGTCTTGACCACTGTAATTTTAGAAAGCTGACCCTTCTCCCTTGTAATTTACACAGTGTTTTTAGCCTAATGCAGAATTTCCTTCTTCTGCAGCTGGGAAGAGAATATCCATCATTTCCAGATGTGGACATATGATCCAGGAGGCAATTGAAGGTATTTTGGAATCATATGGTTTGGCTTATGTGTTTGGATTGGTCAAGAGAGATTCGCCTGAAATCCTTGAGAGAGCGTGGCATCTCAGTGACTCAAGAGGCATTTTAAAATAAAACCTGAAGTGAAATGCATTTTATAGAGAGTCTTAAAACTTCTAAAATATAAATCTAAAATATTTATACGTGGCCTGCAATGGAACTGAAGTTACGACCTCATATGTGAATGTCTAGGATTGGGTTTTTTTCCTTCCACCAGCCCACCTGGAATGACTTTAGCTTTCAGCTTTACCTCGGGCTGTACCCAGGTTAGCTTCTAGTGACTTATGACTCCATCAATCTGCACAGATATGTGCTGTACTCCTTCAAGGGAAGTAGTTCATCTTCTATATGACTGCATCTCCACCTCTTCCAAAGTTCAAAGAACCCAGGACAATTGCTTATTCGAACGGGCTTCCAGTGAGTATAGATGTTCTCCCTGCCTTCCCACGTGAATCAGGACTTTGTGGTGAACTTTGATAGAGACAGAAACTTTTGGAGTCATCCATTCCCTCTTGAACTAGAAAGACATGTGATGATGGTGAGATTGCCCAGTCTGTTTTAAGAAGCTTTGAACTGGAAATGGATCAATTTAGAGCTCTTTTCTGAAGTCAGAGGAACACATTTTTTATGATCCATTTCCCATGAACTAACAACTGCTCCCCATCCAGCAGACAGTTTACTTGTAGCTATTTTGACTTGCATTATTCCACTTAATGAAGATAAACATAAGTCAGACACAGGAAAGCCACAGAATAAGTATGAACGGGAAGTGTTCCAAATATTCAGCATTTACTAGACAAAATTGGCCAGTAATTCTTTTTGCTTTTCACTGAGGATAAAAATCCCTGAAAGATAATAATCATCATTGTTTGAACTAATATACCACTTTTATCCAGCGATCTGAGAACACTTCCCAAACATTAACCAGACTGAGAACAGCCTTGAGATTAGATTCATATTATTTAAAATACCTGTTTTACAGACAGACAAACTCACGGGTCACCTAGAGATACCATGACTTCCTCTGGGTCATAGTCAGAAGAGTACAGAAGAATTCTGACTACCATTTCCATTATTTCAATGACATTGCAGAGGATGCTTAATATTGCTTATTCAAGTTGCTTAAATTATTCATATTACAGAGACTTTTGGTATGAATATTTTTTCTGCTTATGTGCAGCTTTAAAAAAAATTGATTCTTTTTTAGTAATTATTTACATGGCTGTACACTGACATATTTCATCCTATAAACTGTTCATGTTTTTAATGCTTAGGATTGTTAATTGGCAGATGATCACATGTTATTTTTTTCTTCCTTTTGATTGGATATACTCTTTATGAGCCAGAGAAGAAAGAATATCAAGTATTCAATCCATTCAAGACTACCTTTGTGGGAATATAGCCACTTCCCTGGTCAGAACATCTATTCCCCAAACCTTTATCTCAACAAAAACTACTTGCTTGTGTGTTTCCATAAAGAAAATAGTAGGATGGCATGAACATGGGTGAAACAAATGTTCTGATCTAAGATGGGTGCTCACAGATCTTGTAGTTCAACCAGTTCCAGTGACTGTACGATTCATAGGTGATGGTGGATGGATTCAAGTAGAGTAATGCACTGGAAACAAACCAATGCACTGGAAACAAACCAATGCACTCACAGCTCCTCACCTTTCTTTATATGCTACTGTCTTCGGTCATCAGATGACTTCTTAGGGCAATTTTCTTTCTTTATTTGTAGGTCCATGGTTTAAAAAGTTACCTAATCTTCCCATTCTCATGTTCCACTAATGCCAGTAAGTAGACTGTGATGTTCACACCGAAATAATTTGCCCAGACAGGCTAAATAGATCATGCCCTTCCTGAGCCTTGAATCTATATCCTACAAACAGCACCATTTGGTTAAGTTTTTTAGCCAACTGATCAAGTGTTTAATAAAGCAGAGGCTGGGGGGACAGGGAGGAGGAATGCTATCCATAAAGGTCATTGTTCTGGTGGGCTTCACCTCTTAACCTTTTGTAGTGTGGCAGGAACAAATCCATGACATGGAGCTTTGACTAGTCAGACAAGAGGGGGAGATAAAGGTAGGCATCAACTTCTGGGCCAAATGTACCAAAAATGTTATTTAGATGTTACACTGAGATAATTATTGATTTATAGAGACTGTGGTTAGAACACTGATCTGGGGATTAGGGTCTCCAGGTTTTATTCTTGATCCTGTCATATGTTGCTGTCTGACCTTGATCACTTCACTTTCCCCTTCTATTTTATCCACCCATCTTCAGGCTAATGTGCCTGCAGAGCATAACCCTGTTGATCAGGGTGTGTCCTTCTGAAAAATGTATTTGTAAATTCTGCCTTCACAATTTGTACGAGCCTTGACCTGAATTGGGACAATCGGGTTCTTTGAATTCCAGCAACACACATGATGACATAAAACTGGAATCATGTCGTGGGGCAGGTCTCAGTGTTTTAATTAGATAGTGCAAAACTGCCTCTTTATTCTTTCACATAAAGTTAGATTTGAAGCAGATGATCTGAATTTATTTATGCATGCATTCAAACAAGACAACATTGTAACTGAGAAAGCTTAAAGTCTTGTGTTTAAAAAAAAATAAATCCCAACACACTATTTCGGAAATGAAGTCATCTGCAGAAAAAATACTGACACAACAACAAAACAGTCTTCCAGTTCCTGTGTTTTTGGCTTATAGCATGGCATCTTTAGTATTTATTTCCCTAAGAGCTTGCCTTTTTGTAGCAGATGTATACTCCTTTCATCGGTGTTTATTTAAAATCCTGCCAATATATCTGAAATCAGCACATATTGAGTGTTGATGCACCACCTTGCCTAATTGACTTAGCTGGAAAATAAACAGTGAAAGGCTATTTTAGCAGCAAACTGGTTGATACAGCTCCTCATTCCCTACCTTTATCTGTGTACCACACGAGCAGACAAGTACTAGTGCCCGATGGTACAGACACAAGGTTGTTCCACATTTTCTGCAGTCTTTAGCATTTTAGGGACAAAATGGTATTAGTGTCCCTGTCACTCTTTGAGTCAGAAGAATAACATTTTTATCTCTGCTGCCCTTGATAACCTCCATAAGATGCCATCAGAACCATCAGAGCTTATTGAGAGTTATTATTTTAAAAACAATAAGTTCCTGAATATTCACAGTAAATAGGGATTATAAGGCTCTTCACGCAATGTGAATAATTTGCTGCTAATAATATTGACACTCAATCTGTCTGCAAAATGTCTCTGTTAGCAGGAAACAATCATGCTGGGAGGTGTTAGGAAGACTTTTCAGTGGAGTGGCAGAATGAAGCAATTAAAAACTGATTGTAAAATGTATTTGAAATGTGAAAAGTTATTTTTCTGCCTTTAAAATATGAAATATTAAAAATTAAATAATAATTTACTTTTAGAGAGAAAAATTGTTTTCTGGTAGTTTTACTTCTTTCTTTTTTAAAACAAAAATATAGGTATGTTTACCAAAAGAGATCCAAATGGATTATATTGGCCAAAAAGGCAGAGAAATAAAATGGTCACACACACACACACACAAAAAAAAAAAAAAAAAAAAAAAAAAAAAAGAAAACAGAAAAAAAAGGTAAAGTTCTGACCATCCTGATCCCTGAACTGGGACATGAGGAAGCTGGATGCAGTTTGTTAGGAAGAACTGGGGAGGATGGGCTTTAGTAGAAAGGCATAAAAGGGTCTTAATGAAATTTTCAGTTTCATGCAGAATATGCTCTTTTCACACAAATCTTAGTTCTGACATGATCTTTTGTTCAGCTTTTCACCAAATGCAATGATTATTCCTGGGAAAATATTTAGCAGATGCAAATGATGATTTTAATTTGGGTTGGGTAAGGAACTGATACATCTTATTGAATTAATACTTTGGGGGGTTTACATTATAGACTTTCTATCACATATTTCAGAAGTTAATATTTATTTTTGTTAACTTAGCACAAAGGTTACGCCTCTGAAGCTGTTTTTGAGCTCTTATCTATCATACTAGGGTACTAAATGACTACAGATTTTTGCCATTGATATAAAAGTGTCTTAGTGTATTTATGCTACAAATGTCCTTTATTAGAATAGGATTTTTATACCATATCATTAAAAAAGAATATAAAAATAACACAATGACAAAATATGGATTTTTCATATGTCTTTGGTCAGGAGGAATTTTTAACATTAAAATATTAAATCAAAAATAGAATGCACTAAAAAAGAGCCATTGGATTAGTCTAGATATGAAATAACTTGATTATGTTAGAACATTTAGTGTATTTTTAAAAAAAGGTTTTTTATGTGTTACTGATAATGGCTTGGATCCTTATTGCAAGTATTTTCTTTTCCTTTTATTTTTTTATTAATTCTCCCTGGTAAAAATTTTCATTTTTAAACTAGCCATTGGTTGTGTAGACAATTTAATTTTGGGTTTTTAAAATAATTCTCCAGTTTGGCATATTCTGTATTTGCTTACTATCCACTTACAGATACCATT
>NW_010118213.1:119597-133889 GCF_000699245.1 Pterocles gutturalis
TTAGTTTTTTAACGGGCATTCATTAACATTACATACATGTTAAATAAAAAGGGAAGAACCAGAGAAAAGGAAGAATTTTGCACTCTCAATATCAGCTTTCTAGAGCTAAGAATTGAGACGGAACAGTCAAGGCTCAGAAAGCTTTCTTAATTGTAATCTAAAAGGCAGAAAACTCTTGCATTGATCTAACAGGAGGAATAGAAAGCTTTGCTGAACAGAATGATACCCCTGAATAGCTTAAATTTATGATTACCACATGAGCAAATCTCCCATAGATTTTGAGCCGAAATGACTCAGAGCTGGTGGCTTCAGGGCCACCTCCTCCGAGCTGAATGGTGCCTCTGAAGGGATACCTACCTGTGTTTGAAACTTGCTTCGAACACATGGGTATGTTGCAGCCAGATAGGAGAAAATTGGATCCCATCAGGAAATGACCAGTGCAAGAGGAGGTTACGAGTTTATTAACCTGATGAATAAAAAAAGTAAATATTTGGTGTAAAACCTGTCAGAGATTGCACTTGTAAAACTTCTAATTCAGCTATTTCCTCTTATAGCTGTCAAAATATGTCTGGGAGAAGTTAATACAACGTTACACATTTCAGAAGCTTTTGCTCTAACCTGAAGTTCAGTAATTTTTTCCTAGCAAGTTTTTTCCTTCCTCACCAACTTGTTTTATCAACAGCCTACCTTTCTGACTGCAGGCAGGCTTCTCAACTGTTTATTTGCATAGCTATAATCTTTGCTCTGTGTTTTCAAAAAGCTTTTGAAATACTTAAAACCAACTCTTAAAACAATAGCAACCTGATGGGCTGAATGCCACATGGATAATTACTGATGGACTTAAGGAATGAGTTTTGCTCTTGCACTGGAGCCTTGCTGGCGTCTCTGCAGCCTGTCTCCGCTGTTTAATAACATTTCTGGAGAAGGCTAGAGAGAGATACAAATGGCCCTGATACAAATTTCATCTGAAGAAGGCAACAGATAGAAAAGTAGAGCAAAGGAGCACCAGAGGATGGTTGCCCCCCACCTTTGCTACCCTTACATGAGTCAAATGACATTTTACTATAAAAAAATCAAGACATTGGACAATATTTGCCTGTAAAATGTTCAGGAAGAAAAAAAAATTCTCTGGAGAAGATATTTTTATTTAAAACCGAATACATCATATTAAATGGTTCTGTAGACTCTTCCTTTATTTCACTTTTTCCCCTCTAGACAAAGAAGGATATATCTCATACATTTCAAAAAAAGTCACCTCTCTGTAACCTACAGTTCGTTCAATCAAGGCTTAGCGTAAATAATCAGTATGGAAAACACCAATCGGCTTTGAAGAGCCCCTGGATTTAGGAGGAATACACTGCTCATGTCTGTGGAACTCCTCTGGGAGGCAAAGAAAGGAGAGTGTGTCTTGATTTACACTGCCCTATTTCTCAGATCTGCCAGCTTCTCTGCTCTGTCCACTTCACTACCGTCAGATGCTGTGAGACAAGCATATGGTGTTTACTTCTCTGACTGACATCTCTCTGGTTTTCCTCACTCCTCGAGAGAATCCTCTCTTGCCAAGTCAATTTGCAAGGGCTTGGATGTAGCCATGGCCCTCTGGTCGGGATCCAAACTATTCCTCATTTTCCCTTGGCAAATGGCAGTAGAGGACAATCTCCCTCCTCCCTACAAAATCAGTGTTTCACAGAGGAGAAACTCAAACCCAAAGAACAGCCTGACCCTGTGTATCCTTCTGTACCTCATTCATTTGGGGACGTATGAAGATGCCACCCGGTGATGGCGGCAGCTCTGTGCTGAGCTGGGGGCTGGCGGGGAGCAGAGCAGCCTGGGTCCCAAGTGAGGAACCGCTCGGAAAGCCTTGCCAAAGGGCCGTGGACAGACATGGGCACTGCTGCTGCGGCTGATGAAGAGTGAAAGGAAGAAGAGGTGCCAAGCAAAGGATTTGCATTTGCTGTAGGTTGTGAAGCTGAAGTAGAGCTTGGCTTGGGAGCGGTTTTAATATCCCAAGGAGTCCCCCTCCCTGCTTTGAGACACAAGCTGGACATGTTTTGGATGAAAAGAATAAAAAAAGAAGAGCTCCACCCTCTTTTAAGATCTGCTTCTTGTGCTTTATTCCTTTTCTTTTCCTTCTTCTATCTTCTCCCTTTCTCCTTTCCTCCCACACTTTGATCTGGTGGCCATGGAATCTTTATCACTCTTATCAGGTCCCCAGTTCTTGGCTGTCCTTTTGAAGTGTGATTTCCTGCATCTAGTGGTCAAGAAAGGATGCTGGGCACTGCAGGTTTCCTGCCACTTTTCCTTCATATCTCCAAGTTTGCTTTGCTTTCCTTCCTGTTTTTCTGTTTCATTTGTTTGTGCTTCCTTTTGCTGTCCAAACCTGCCTCTCTCCCTCAGACAGGTTCTTCCCAACCCCTAGATCGTTATCACTCATGTATTTTTCTTCTCCAGCATCTCGGAGTGATCTTTCCCTTTTCCCTATTGTGCCTCATCCTTTCTATCCTTCCTTCCTTCTTCTTTAATCTGTTTCTTAAGCTGTTTTTTCCCCAACTCTTTAGTTTTGACTCATGTTTTCTGACCTTTCTAAGATGTTCTTTAGAATTGTCTTAGACCCTTGACTGAACTGGAGAAAAGCCTTGAAATTAACCAGATGATCCTCTGAGACTTTGTCTAAAGCATACTGGAGTCAGAAGCAACACTAATCAACTCAATGGGGTTTAGGGTGAACTCCCTGTTCTTGCACCTCCTGAACAATTTGCTAGTTTGTCCAGCTCTCCTCTGATGGCAGTTTCCTATTGTTGACATGTTATTAGTTTGAAGGAAGATCTTCATAGAAAGATTTTTTTTCTTTTTTTTTATTAAGAAAAAGCAGGCTCTGAAGAGATATTTAGCTTTCACAACCAGTAAATGCAATTCCCTATCTCACTACAGGCTCCAAATCTGTGTTGGGATTTTCCAAATCTATGATGTATGAAATAATTCAGATGTTAAAACATTATTCAGGGGCTTCCCAATTATTCCCACAATACCTGTTTGGGAGACTGAATAGCACCGAGGCTATTTTCTTTGCTTTTAAGCAGGCTTCTACTTTCCAGGGGGAGTTAGCAGCTCAGCTAAAAAAACCCCACAGCCATGAGCTTAGGCTTTCTCATGTACCAGCACCATCTGAGTGCATCCAGGCACAGGAGGAGTGAGAAAAACTTAATTTCAGCCACAATGCTGATATTTGGCAAACGGGTGGTTTTACGGTGCTTCATGCAGCTCTCTTATTTATTTATTTATCCTCACAGATCCAGCACAGCGACTTAATGGGTGAGCTGGGCTGTGGCATTAACTTCTCTATCCAGCTGGGCACAGATTTGCATCCTGCTGCAACTGGGCAGGGTAAGATGGAAGCTTGCTTGCTGGGTACGGTGTAACTCTCATACCCAGCTGAGCTGTAGCTTACCAGGGGATACTTCCCCTCTTGGAGATACAAATGGCAGCTGCTTTAGGCAATAGGAGATGGCCTTGGCATATCCCTGCTCTGCCAGGGAACATACTGTACTTTGCACTCACTTTGCTCGTGGTGCCTTATCATCCCGTTTTCACTCTAGGAATCATCAGCTGAAAAAGCACTAGTAAGGCTGGGGGTGAAGGGAATGCATATTTTATTACATGAGTTTATTGCAGCCTTTAAAATCTGATCTGAATCAATATCTTCCTCCCCTAAGAAGACTTTCCTCCAAACTTTTTTGTGATATTTCAATCCAATAAAATGACACGTTTAATACCCTGAATATATCAAGTTTTTGCTTCTTCCTTATCTTTAGAAAGAAAAAAAAAAAGTGAGGGAATAAATCTGGAAAGTTTTTCTTCTCTTTCATTTAATTATTATTAAACTGTAGAAAAACACATACAAGAAGGAAAAAAATTAAAAATAAAATCAGAAAAAAAAGGAATAAACAGAATGAAATAAAAAGTTCTGGTTTCAGCTTAATTTTTTTCCCTTCTTTGACAGTTAGCAGAGCCCGTGAAGAGTTATTCTGTAAGATAACACAGTCAGCATGGAGGAAAGCTGAAAGACTCTCTCTTTTAAATGGGAAGGTGGATTGCTGCCTGCTCAGGGTGTTTGCAGGCGGTGAGTCTGTTGTTGTAGCTGTGTAGCAGCGCAAGACAAAAGGGGACATTGCAGCTTTCGAGCTTTCAGGACTGGGGGCTGAGGAGGAAAGGAGAGAAGAGCATGATTGATGGAGTTCTGGTTGGCTTATAAAGGGCAGCCGGGAGTGCAGGGAAATAATCAGGGAAAAGGGCGTCCCGTACCGGCTCTCTCAGAGGGGAGAAATGAATCCTGCACCTCTGCATTATTAAGTTGTCAGGCGGGCTGATGATGAAAATCTGAAGGTCAGGCATAACAAGAAGCACCTTATGGGGGGATCATGACCTTTCTGGAAGTGCTACACTCATGTTTATCTGCACCTAACCCTTATCCACAATTCTTCATTTGATAAGAACATTGGGAGAAGGGATGGGGAAAGGGGGGAGGGAGAGGGAAGTCCTCATCATATGTATAAGCAGTGTGTGAAATTAGGCTTCCTGTGAAACTGATTGTGGATGCTCAATTCACAGTGAAAGATAATAAACCAAAAGGACACACAAGGGATGCAGGCAGAAATTGTTCACTACAGTGGAACTCAATAAAGGGAACAAGAGCTTTCCTAAATGACAAATTTGGTACAGCAGTGCTAAAATCAGGATTCTCCCTGGCACCACTGCAGCAATTTGCTCACAGCTCTACCACTTTTTATTTACTTTGGAAGTCCTAATAATGGTAGAGAGTGGCTTTTTCATCTATTTATTTATTTATTTCTCCTCAGCAATGTTTATTCTTTAACTGCTTACTTTAAACCAAAGAGTCAAGGTGAAGGACACTGAAACGGTAGATTCCAATTGATTTTTCCTCTTTTGTTTCCATATCAGAAATGAGTATAAATATAAACATATTCCAGGGTTAGATGTCTGTCCTATGCGCGCCTTATTGACTGCTTTAATAAATGTCATGACCCCTTCTGCATGCGTGTGCACACAGGAACTCACACATGCTCGCAATCAAATAGGTAGAGGCGTTGCTCAGATATAAATGAAATAACGATGGCAATCACACAGAAAATATTCCAAACCTAAATCTTCTCTTTGTATGTGCTAATAAGCTTTTTATTTCACCCCAATTTACAACATCTTGATTTTGCTTTTCAAATCCATGAAGTATTTAAAGCATGACAAAGTACACTTGTGGAAAAGTGAAGTCAAACAAGACTTCATAATTATTGCAATATATTCACTTTTCATGCATAATCCTTTAAATTAGCAATACAATATATCACCTCTACTGCCACTAGAGGCTAATGCACCTCTATTGAAAGCTATGTTAAGGAAAATTATGTCCTATTTTGAGAAGGCACATAACCTTCCAAAATATTAAATGACAGTAAGTTCTGATCCTGTAATTCTTGCATAATCAAGTAGCCTCATTAGCCTTGATTTTCTTACATCAATGGACAATAACCTATTAACTTTAATGGATTTACTAATATACACTGATGTGAGATCAGAATCAGTGCCTCTGGGACATCTTATGTAAAGATTATCAGACCAGCAGGAAAAGAAATATAATATACAAACTAATGAATACTTTTATTAGATGAATAGTATAATACTGGAACCTATCAACTGCCTTTAAAATGACTCTTTAATGAACAGGTGACACTGAAAAATACTATATTGTCGATACAGCACATAATGAACTTTCTGTATCACATAAAAATGAAATAAAGGTTTTCTATTTCTATTGCTTAAGTGATCCAATTTATCTAATTTTATTCTTCTGGTCTCCCATGCGCTTTCTATTGCTGGGGTTTACAGACCACTTTTGGTGTCCTATTAAAAAATAACAACTAATAGTGCCTGGGCATTGCATACTGACTTTCATCTTCAGATCTGGTACTGATCCACGGTGGAGGCTGATACAATTTATTCCTGAGGAAAGCAGGGCATGGGAATCCAAGTGAATTGTCCAGAGTCACTGAGAAAACTAGTGACAGACCTTAGGTCATCTGGAATTAAATCTGGTAGTCTCCTCATTTTTATCTTTTTTTTTTTTTTTCTTTAGGTAAAACACCATTCTTTTAGAAGGGTGGAGCTGAACCATGATTTGGGTTTTGATCTAGGCTTTGGGACAGATTTGGTGGAGCGGAGTCACATACCCTTGCAGAAGTCACCAGAAATCCTTGTGGAAGAAACTGTTATTTAGGGTGAACAAGGGCTGCAGAAGGCAGGTTGCATCTTAGCTCAATTGCAAATCCCTTTTGACTAGCAATGTTTGCAGTAGGTTTTGAATGTGAAAGCCCGTGGGGGTGTAAAAATATTCTTTGAAGGTCATTTTGTGGGGATGTGTTGCCTCCAAGCAACAAAGTATAGGAACCATTCCTGTTTTTCTACATGACGGCAAATGTCTCAGCATTTCAAGGGAAATGGGAATCACTAAGAGATCAGCCTTTTCAGATTACTTGGCCATTCCCAAAACTTTGCCTTTGTAACCAAACCTCTGCCTCCATTGTGGTGTGATCATCATGGGAAAATAAATTTATCTCGGCTCATGTGTATTCACTCACCAGTGTCCTTGTTTTATCTGTACAACTTGAGAGCAAAAGCCAAATACAAGGAACTGTACAAAAATTTCACGGCTTTATCCTTTGTAGCTTCCTCCTATAGATTACTTCATTCTTTTCTGTGGTGGGGACTCCAATTTAAGTGCCTTTTTGCTAACCAGCCTCCATTTCTGTGAACTTAAGCATCTGTGAGATTTGTGAGAGATTTTATTGTCTTTGGAGAATTTTTTCCTCCTCCTCCTGTTATCAAAATTGAAACTGGCTGATAGATGAGACAGAGAGGCATGATCTCATAACACGGTTTGTTAGAAATGGAAGCTAACACATAATCTGTGTAAAAACTTTTGGCCAAATCAGATTTTCTTACTAATTCCAGAATTGCACTCTCATGTGTTTATACGACACATTCTTGTTATTGCTTACCTTAAAATATGCCACATATTACTAAAATCAGCTGTTGGTTTTGGTTGTCTTTTTTTTTTTCTTTTTTCTTTTGTGTTACTAGAATACATTGTAATATTGATATTACTTAGGAAAGGTTTGATGGTCAAGTATCCATGCTGGCAGCATCCTTATGAAAAAATTTGGAGCCAATAAAGCAGGGTAAGAGACTGATGTTAGAAAAACCTACAACCAAAGAACTTGATTTTATGTAGTGCAGAGGACAAAAGTGATGAAAAGGGAAACCTGCTTAATAGTTTCTAGTCAGACATGGTAAGTCCTATGGTAGATCTTAAACCTAATGAGTACGAGCTAGAGAATAAAGAAACCTTTTACTTCACAGCATCCAGAGGAATAAATGATGGTTTCCAGTTGTACTCTTAAAATTATACCTGGCTAGAACTCAGTGGGCAAGCTTGCCTCACATAGTGGATCATTTTTAGACCAACTGCAGCTTTCATTGAAGTCAATGGAAATATTTTTGTTGACTTCGACAGGTTCTGATTCAGGTGTGTCTATCTAGAAAGCTATACAAAGTTCTGGAAAATGAAATAAAAGGCATTTATCGGGTTATTTGTAGTGGCTTGGAAGCTCTTTTAAGGATTGCAAAAATTAGGTCAATTTTTTGTTCAAGTCTGAGGGTCTATAGCCCTATAGTCAATAACATGGACTGAAACTTTTTATACTGTCCAAAAAATTCTAGATACATTTAAAAATAGCTCCTGAGAAAGGTGTGCCACCTACCATTTCCACTGTTGTTTTTCAGCTGCACAGAGCATTATTATGCTGCTTTAGTGATGGCTATTTTTACTCTTTGTTTACAAAGCCTGCACTTTAAGGTGCGATAATCCCCAAAACTCGATGTAAATCTCAGAGGGCTGAAAGCTGGCACAGGAGTTGCCAATCCAGGTGTGGTGCTCTCTTCAAAGCACGGTAGAAGTCATGGCTGAGTTACAGGGTGGCAGATGCACACACACCGCTTGGCCAAGCTGCAGCTAAAAATGGCTTAAGATCAAAACACGACAGTTTACAAGCAGGCAGTTAATCCTTCATATGGGCTAGGTGCCTCTTGTGAATAAGGAGGGACCAACATGATGAAGGAAACTTATATTTTCCCCCCATTTCTTTCACAAACAAATAAAGAAATAAACACATCAGTTCCTTGTTTCCTTTCCCCACTTCTTAAATCTTTTCATCTCTTGCCTTCCTATTACTCTTACCAGTCCATTTCTTCTCTCTCATAATGCCTTCTCTTGTTGATGGTGTTCCCACCCATACGGTTGCTGCTAGTATAACTTTTCAAGAAGCCAGCAACTGCTGTTTTTCTTATGCTGCTCGTTACAGAGGTTTCTTACACACTGTGATCTCAGTCTTGGAAGCCTGTGGCCTTGATTTTCTTTTTGGTTGTTTTTCCTTAGTCAACAAAACTGTATAAATCCATCCAAATTGAACACACCATTGCTGTTTGTGCATGGGGTGAAATTCTATACGTTTCTGCCAGGAAAGTGAACATTGAAAAGGGTAAGATTATTTAAGGTTAAAAGGATGAAGACTATGTTGTGTTTTGAGTTTCCATGATACATAAACTCTCTTATGGAGGAAGTTTTCTATCATTTTATTCTCTGATAGCTAGAGAAAAATTTAGACAGTTTAGGGTTTTTTTTTGGTTTTGTTTTTTGTTTTTTTTTTTTTTTGTGTGTCTGTTAAATACACATAAGTGAGGGTGACCACAGATTGCGAATAAATACAAGGTATGTAGTTAGTGTCAACACCTGTATGTTGGGTCAACAACCAGCATTTGCTCTTTAGGCAGTAGCCACTAACCATGGAAAATGGCTTGGTTGTTTCACTATGGTGTCCTCTTCCAACTTGTGCAATAGGGACAACTCTTGTAAGGAAAACCAACAGGAAGTGTTCTACTGGAGAGAACTTTCATTTAGGTTACAAGTTTCCTGGAAAATATTACCTGAATATTGTACTTGCCTGGTTCGATTGAAGGCATTTCAGGGAATAGTTGAGGACGTGGTGTGATAATGACTTTTCTTCCAGGTATTTGATATTGTTTCAAAGGAGATGTTTTATTAAATTGGAAGCTCCTTGGTGTAGGGACCAGTCTTGAGATTTTGGGAAGGCCCACATGGATAGAATTAGAGCATTTAGTTGAACAGAGTTCTAACAAAAGGGATTAATCTTGCATTCCTGTTGTGGAGCCTTCACCTGGATTTACCAGTCCACTTGGCAGTGGGACACAGAAATCCCCTGAAAATTTTCTAAATAATAATAACTTCAATCATTTTTTCCTAAATGGAGTACAGTATTAACTGTGACTTGTTTTTTCCTCATGCCATTTCTGAGATGAGAACTTACTCACAGCCACAGCTCCAGTTAGGGGCAGTGCTGGGATAAGATGCCAATGTCATACTGAGAGTGATATAAATACCAAAGACAGGGAATTTGGATCAGATATAAGCAAACATAAACACAGACTACAACAAAAACTTCTCCAAAATCACACCCACTCCTTCAGAGCTTGCTCACTGGAAACATGTCTGACTTTAGCTTCTGTAGTGGAAATCAACACTGGAATTTGTACAATATCTTTTCATGGAAGAAAATTAGTTGCTGGCCATCCTTAAAGGAGTGGAATAATTTAAGCAGGAGGTTCATTCTATTGCTTTTACTGGGCATTATTTTTACTATGGAAAGTCTTTTAAAATTAATGGGAATTGATTTCAGTGGCCTTTGACATATTACTGAAAATAATACGACAAAATACAACCTTTTCCCTCTGACTGCTACGTAAAGGCTTTAACTGGGAAAGCAGTTTACAATGGTGCCCCCATGTAAGGCTTTATTCAAAAGATTTTACGCTTGATAACATCTGAGCCATAGGAGCTGTATGTGGGGTTTAGCATCTTAGCAGCTGCAATTCTTAATCCTGATTCCGTTGCCTCCATATTAAAAGCTCCATGGTCACAGGACACCAGCTTTGGCCGTACTACATTGTCATTCATTCCTCCCCACCACACGCGTGCCTGACCATATAGGAAAATGAGTTTACAACCGACTACTCCTATGGGACTCCTGGAGGGATACAATGCGAGAGCCTTTACTAGTGGTGGATGGTCCTCAAAAGGTTTGAAAGTTTGGTAAGTACATCCTTAACCAAACTCTTTTGACCTTTATTCAGTTTTGTTTTTGGAGAAGGGCAAAGGGTTGGGCCAATTCTTGTTGAACCCAACTGGCTTGTCCATCTGTAGGCTGTAATTAATCACTAAATCGCTGCCATACTTTGTTCTGGAGGCTAGGTCCCAGTACAGAAGGGCACTATACTTAACTTTTAGCACATGAGTAATTCTTTAAAGTCAAAGGGATTATTTGTGTGCTTAAAGTCAGCTGCATATTTAAGTAGTTTACTGGATCAGGACTTGAGGAGTTAAGGAGCATTTATATTTATTGTACAACACCACCAAGGTCCTCAGTTTGCATCACTTTGGTCCTCTTTGTTGCCTGGGAATTTTCTTTACAGCAGCGGTGCAAAGAGGGACAGGAGGTTATAGCTTGGAGCAGGGCTTCATCTGCTCCCAGAGTTAGGGGCTGAGGACTCAGTTTTTAGTTCTGTGGACTTTTGCAAAAAGAGGTAGGTTCAGAATCAGTCCACTTTCAAAATCAGGGAAGTTTTGTACTTATGCTACTTCTATTTCATCTGGACTTGGAGCATGAGTAGCTTATATTAGGTAATGGATTTATTTCTTAATGTGAAGTTGCTCTGTCATAACCAGAAAAATAAAGACATAGAATAATCAATATCAAAGAAAAACAGAAGAAATCACTGGGTTTGTGGGTTTGGATTTTTTCCAGTAACCGATCATGTTTCTTCAAGCCTAATTCTCAGCTTGCTCAAAAAGGTAGTGATAGCAGTTTTACACCACTTAAGGATTTGTCTCAGGCCTTGCAGATATGTTTTTTGTGCTATGAAATGCAGAGGCCGGTGAACTGAACTGCATCCCACAGGCTGAAAACTCACCAGAAAATTTGTAATACTAATTTGAAAAAAAAAAAAAAGAAATCCTGTCTTTTTAAATGAAACTAACACTTTCTGAATGTACGTCAAGATTTTTATTACTGGGTCTACATAATAAAGTAATTGTGTAATTAGTAATACATTTGTCACTCCTTTACTGAGGAAAAAGTAAAACATGTACTGCTTTTGTGTAAATCCTGACAGTGGTGATTTTTTTCCTGAGAATTATACCATTATATCATAAAAATGTCAAGGCATGAGTTTACTGTTCCTACTAATATTCTAAAATATTCTCTTAGGCTGACATCTCTGTCAATTAAAATTAAACAAAATTGCATTCTGCCATATACACTTCAAATAGGAAGCTTTCAAGTTTATGGCTGTTCTTTGAATTGATTTTTAAGATGGCATCTGTAAAACTTGGCTAGTACAAGATGAGGTAGGATGTAGTTAAGGTTCAGTCAATTTTAAAAATGTTTTAAAGATCATAAATTGACAACTGAAATAGACTGAACATCCTTGGGATTTTGGGCTGTCAAATATAAATCCAGGGTTTTTTTAAAAACTGAGCTCTTGCAAAGTGAAAATTTTATGAAAACATGTTCTTCTTCCCCCTCCCTTGATATTTTTGCAATAAGTTACACAAACAAGAGGGCTTCTGGTGTTGTTTCCAGTTGCTCGGTCTCGCGGGATTTGGAATTCTTCTCCTGGTGTTTCCCACAGAAATAGAGTGAGAACGTGCTTTCTCACGGGACTGTATTTCTCATGGAAAATAATAGGGTTGCCGGCAGCAAACGTTTTCTGCAGTGATACCCTGCCAATAAAGTCTTCAGGGAAATTATTGCCCTCAATAAGATGAAGACTAGTAAATTGGAACCCCCATCCCTACTCCACAAAGATATGTCTTTAGGAAGCTTTCTCCTTCTATTATTCCCTTGAAACCTTGACCCCACGAAAATGCTGTAGACAGTAATGCTTGGTTTACACTTAATTTTGTTCCACAGAATAAAGATGTCAGTTAGTGTGCAAAAATAAAAGAAAAAGAACAATGTCCCTTCCATACACCCCGACCAACATATTTACGTATAAACAGTTCTGCTGAGAAAAGTTATTTTACAACATAGCTTTATTTTGTTCAAGGAAATACTTCAAATTATAACAAACAATGATTCTTTTTGCTGTTAAAAATGACATCCTCTAAGAGGGAGGTTTCTGACACAGCAAATCCTTGTAGGTGTAAACTTGTCAAAGACGTGTTGAATGCATTCTAATATCTGGAAGCCAAGAGAAATTTGTGGCATTAGGTTTTATTATTATTCTGAGAAGCAGAAAAACCTGGCTTTGCTATGTTTCCAATTCTGACACAACCCATAATATTGCAGATGAAAAAATGGATGTGTTCATTTAACACATACATTTTTGGAAGATGATCTCCTGGCCAAAGGGAATTCAAAGTCAAGCAGTGTGCTTTCCCCTGTTGGAAATGCGACAGGTCTCTGTGTTTGGAGTGGCAAGGAAAATAAAATTGTTCTTAAAGAAATGTTTTCTGGGGAGGGCAAAAAAAAAAAAAAAATAAAAATTAAAAAGCAAAACTTCCCCCATGGAAATGTGCACTGAAGAAATTGTGGACTGAAAGAGATGCAGGTGTTAGCCACGCAGGAGTTCATGTCAAGAGAAATATTTCCCTAGGGTCCCATGAGAGGAAAGGGGAAAGGGGGGGACTCTGGGGTGCCTGACCCAGGAGTAGGGAAAAAAAAGCAGAGCCTGGTGACAGAAAGACCTTAATTCATGCACCATGTGCTTGAGTGATGTGTTTACTTTCAACCTTCAAGTCAAATTCAAGCAGCAGCCAAAAACCACAGATCAACACATTTTTAGTACAAAGTGAAAGTAGGGTCATTGGCACCCTCGGTGCTCCACCAACTTCTGAAACAACATTAAAACCATATTAATACTCACTTTTAGTTAACCATGTCAAAGGGGATGGTAATTATGGGTAAGTAGGGAGGTTGGGATGAAACCAAATAATTGCTGCTGAAGGAGGTAACATAAGCACAATTAGTTGGATGGGTTATTTTTAGTCTTGAAGGAGACTTAAAAACTAGTTCTAGATTAAGTAATTTGTTAGCTTGGAATATGCTGAAAAAATAAAAGACCGAAAAAGCATAATCTAACTAAAGTCATCTTCATGCTAATAGGAAAATTTATTTTTTTTTAGACTACTATTGTCACAATTATGCCTTCTGGCAGTGTTTCAGGTGTTGCAAAGCAATATGCATCCATTGAAGTTCAGTGGATCTACGCTGGCTTACCCTGGTTGAGAACATGGCTCAGCCAAGGTAGAAAAGACCCATGGCTTTATAGAGGCAAAGTGAAGGAAACGCTTTTGCTCCAAGAAGGTAATGGTGTATTTAGCAGAATCTGTCCCTCATTATTAGGCTGTTCCACCAGGGTGGGAGGCTGCCAGATATGGAAGTTATCTCAAAGCCAAACTGCTGGGGTGAAGGAGGATACATCAAAGAAGATTTTGTTCTAGCATGGCTTGCATATCGTGCTTTCTCTAGGCCTGCTGCCCTGCTGGGTTCAGGGTCCTTGAGGCATCTCACATATTTGCTTTAGAGAGGTGACAGCAATGTTAGCATTGGCGTCTCATCTAGGAGCAGCTTTGGCTTTTGTCAGGTGTTCGGCACAAGAAGGAGCTTTCAAGGCTGAATTTTTCCATGGAAAACCCTACTTAGTGCCCTGAGCAGTCTGAATGAAACTCCTTCAAGCAGCTGATGTTAGCTGCAGAGGAGGGTAACCGTGCTCTTAGCCCATTGCGGGACATATTGGGGTTTTAGTCAGTCAATAACCATATAGAATTATAGGGTCACATTTATGCCACATCCCGATGATTGATACACATCTTCGCAAGATTTATTTTCAGATTTTTTAATTAAAAACCACAAAGTAATTCTATTACAATATTAATCTGGAAATTAAATATATTTCCTCAGTGACTTCATTGTAGCCAAAATGGACCAATGTTTAAAGGAAACAGCTATGCAAAGGTGGGGTTTTTTTTGTCTCACCTTTTCACATTTGTGCAAAGGTCTTATTTTAGTTCTATTTCTGTTGGCTCAGCCATCTGTGCATTTTATGGCCTGTTCTAAGGAACTTTGCAGTGTTTTTGGGAAGAGC